>NC_069500.1:990935911-991235911 GCF_027579735.1 Bombina bombina
ATAACAAGGCACTTCACATAAATCTCAATAAATCTAAGATAACTTTCAGAAAAGTGTAATTAAACTATTTAGCCCACAAATGGTTCTGTATAACTTCAATTAAAACACCAGAAATTGTATATATTATTAATGCAACAGCCAATTTATATGCCAATATATTTGGGCTGGAATAACCTCTTATTCAGCTACAATAAAACAAATTCTAAAATATATCGCAATAATTGTAATTAACTTATGACATTACAATACAAAAAATCTTCCTAAACATTAATACTTAACACCAGTATACTTTACCAATAACCTATTTGAAAGTTTTCAGCTTTTTCAGATAGTTACGTTCACCATCATATGAGAGGTATTACAATAATGAAAATAAAAAGGTTAGCCCAATTTTGCTTTCTAGAGACTGTGTCCACGGCAGCAAGTTTAAGTCCCTCAGTCAAAATTTAGCAGCATCTCCTTTTTCTCTTTCTCTGTACATGAGACTTTATCAAGTGATAAAGTCCACCTCTATTCTAATCATCGATGAACGTTTTGGATACTCACTATCGGTGCTGTCTTTCCATTGGCCCTAACGGAGCTGTCTTTCCATTGGCCCTACGAAGCTGAACATTTCATTAGCTTATTGGGAATGTATGGGTTTTAACAGTCAACCCGTTTGGCTGTTACACCAGTTCTAGTCCACTAGGGGGCAGCAAACACAGAAAAACTGTTTCACCATCAACACTGCCACAGGAAATACAGATATTCTTATATATTTCCAAACATATATTTAACCCCTTAATGACCGAGGACGTGCAGGGTACGTCCTCAAAAAAAAGGCAGTTAACGCCTGAGAACGTACCCTGCACGTCCTCGGTGTGGAAAGCAGCTGGAAGCGATCCTGCTCGCTTCCAGCTGCTTTCCGGTTATTGCAGTGATGCCTCGATATGGAGGCATCCTGCATTAACCATACATGGCCATCCGATGCAGAGAGAGCCACTCTGTGGCCCTCTCTGCACCGGACATCGATGGCCGGTATCGTTGGTGGGTGGGAGCCGAATTGGGAGGCGGGTGGGCGGCCATCGGTGTTGCGCGTGACGTCACGGGGGGCGGGATCGGGATCGGGACCGTCGGGGGCGCGCGCGCGTGCACGGGGGGTGGCGGGCGCGCGTGCACGGGGCGGGAGCGGGTGGGAACCGCTACACTACAGAAAAGTAAAAAAGTAAAAGTAAAAAAAAAATTAAATAAACTTTTTGTCAAAACTATCTAAGGGATCTGGAAGGGGTGGGGGGTTGGTCTTGGGGGGGGGGGGGAAGCTACACTACAGAAAAGGGACATATTTTATTTAAAAAAAAGCATTTTTTTTCACTAAACTGGGTACTGGCAGACAGCTGCCAGTACCCAAGATGGCGCACATTAAGTCAGAGGGGGAGGGTTAGAGAGCTGTTTAGTGAGGGATCAGTGAGGTTGGGGGCTAAGGGGGATCCCTACACAGAAGCATATGTAAATATGCTAACAAAAAATGCACAAAAAAGCCCAAATATACCTTTTATTTTAGTACTGGCAGAGTTTCTGCCAGTACTTAAGATGGAGGGGACATTTGTGGGGTAGGGGAGGGAAGAGAGATGTTTGGGAGGGATCAGGGGGTCTGATGTTTCAGGTGGGAGGCTGATCTTTACACTAAAGCTAAAATTAACCCTGCAAGCTCCCTACAAGCTACCTAATTAACCCCTTCACTGCTAGCCATAATACACGTGTGATGCGCAGCGCCATTTAGCAGCATTCTAATTACCAAAAAGCAACTCCAAAGTCATATATGTCTGCTATTTCTGAACAAAGGGGATCCCAGAGAAGCATTTACAACCATTTGTGCCATAATTGCACAAGCTGTTTGTAAATTATTTCAGTGAGAAACCTAAAATTGTGAAAAATTTTACGTTTTTTTTTAATTTGATCGCATTTGGCGGTGAAATGGTGGCATGAAATATACCAAAATGGGCCTAGATCAATACTTGGGGTTGTCTACTACACTACACTAAAGCTAAAATTACCCCAAAAAGCTCCTTACATGCTCCCTAATTAACCCCTTCACTGCTGGGCATAATACACGTGTGGTGCGCAGTGGCATTTAGCGGCCTTCTAATTACCAAAAAGCAATGCCAAAGCCATATATGTCTGCTATTTCTGAACAAAGGGGATCCCAGAGAAGAATTTACAACCATTTATGCCATAATTGCACAAGCAGTATGTAAATAATTTCAGTGAGAAACTGAAAGTTTGTGAAAAAATTTGTGAAAAAGTGAACAATTTTTTGTATTTGATCGCATTTGGCGGTGAAATGGTGGCATGAAATATACCAAAATGGGCCTAGATCAATAATTTGGGATGTCTTCTAAAAAAAAATATATACATGTCAATGGATATTCAGGGATTCCTGAAAGATATTAGTGTTCTAATGTAACTAGCGTTAATTTTGAAAAAAAATGGTTTGAAAATAGCAAAGTGCTACTTGTATTTATGGCCCTATAAGTTACAAAAAAAGCAAAGAAGATGGAAACATTGGGTATTTCTAAACTCAGGACAAAATTTAGAAACAATTTAGCATGGGTGTTTTTTGGTGGTTGTAGATATGTAACAGATTTTGGGGTTCAAAGTTAGAAAAAGTGTGTTTTTTTCCATTTTTCCTCATATTTTATAATTTTTTTTATAGTAAATGATAAGATATGATGAAAATAATGGTATTTTTAGAAAGTCCATTTAATGGCGAGAAAAACGGTATATAATATGTGTGGGTAGAGTAAATGAGTAAGAGGAAAATTTCAGCTAAACACAAACACCGCAGAAATGTAAAAATAGCCTTGGTCCCAAACGGACAGAAAATGGAAAAGTGCTCTGGTCACTAAGGGGTTAATATACTCATTATTTCCTGCACCAGCAAACAAATATGTCCAAGATATATGGAATCATTTAATACTATTTAACCTGAGTATTTTCATACTAAACATGATATATTATTTATAATATTTTAAAAGATGCATTTTAAAGTCACATTTTCTATGAAAGGATTTAAAAGGATTATAATACTTTCAGCATGGATCCAACTACTTTCTCATGCTAAGCAGTTGCCTTCCCTGTAAGTCTTAGACTCCCCCCAGGGGGTCAATACCTGGCAACTTTTATTACATAGAAGAAAGATCCTCTTTAAAGTGACATCCTGAGTTCTCCAAATGTCCATTTTTTTGTTCTTGAAATCTGTGTTTCAGAAAAAGGTAGGTCGAAACCACCCACTTTAGTATCATTTACAGTGTAGCCAAATTAATTCATAGTAGATATTAGCTAAATGAGATATTAAAATATGTGCTATCCAATGCCACTCAGCCATACCCTGACATAAATCCTCCTTTCAATTTTCAATATATGTAGGACACATGTTTTGGAAATTGACTGAAAACCCATGTAATTGGTGAGGGTTTTTACATTATATGCATTATAGACAGTCTTACTATGAAGAGAGTCTGTTATTTTTCAATCCTCATATTTATGCTCGTTTAAACTACAATATTTCTTTAGTGCATTTGGGGATATGACATTTCATTCTCCCTCTATGACTTGTAGTTGGGGTCTAGGATGGCATGCTCGCAGCTGATTAATATGGACCTATTTATCCATAAAAGTATAACTTTTAGGGATCCTTATTTTATAGGCAACTGGAGATATTTTGTCAGAAATTTTGACAAAAGGACCCTTCCATGATGGAAGACATTTCTTCTCCTTAACCTGATCTCTTCCAAAGTTATAAAGATACATTTTATCATTAATTTCATATTCTTTTTTTGGAAGTTTTAAGATCATAATAGGTTTTAGCGTCAGTTGCAGTCTTCTCTATGTTCTTTTAAGCAAATGCAAAAGCATATTGCAGATGTTGCCTTAAGTTCTCCACATATTGATGCGTATTGGCAGCATTTATCAAGTTCTGGTCTGATGTACGGTACAGTAGATGTTGCGGAAGAATCATTATTTTACCAGTCATCAATTCAAAAGGTGACATCTTAGTAGCACTACTTGAAGTTGCTCTTAATGCCATTAGGACTAGAGGTAATTTTACATCCCAGTCTTTACCTGTTTTCACAATGGACTGGTTGTAACGCTCTACACTACCACTAGAGGCAGCTCTATATGTAATATGGAGCTTTCTTTTGACCCCTAGTATTTTCCACATCTTGGTCATCACTTCACTAGTGAAGTGGGTTCCCCGTTCGGATTCGATTTTCTGGGGTAAACCAAATCTAGAAAACACATGGTTGATGAGCATTGCTGTGCATGTTTCAGCACTATTGTTAGGTGCACTGATGCACTCTACCCATTTAGTGAACAGGCATGTTACTGTCAACATGTATCTGTTACCTCTAGATGACCTAGTTATTGGACCAATAAAATCAATTTGTATATCTGACCATGGCATTACCATCCCCCTTTTCTGCAATGGCACTCTATACGTTGGCGCAGTGGGTTGGAACTGTGGACAGATTAAACAACCTTGACAGTAGGTTTGAACATCCTTCAACATATGTGGCCACAAGGCATAGTCACACAATATTTCATATGTTAAGTTGGCACCACGATAGCCAGATGTGGGAGCATCATGGGCATGTTGAAGCATGAGACCTCAGAACTTTGTAGGTACCACCCATTGTTGGATGCCAGTTTTGGAGGTTCTAATTAACAAACCATCCTGTAACTTGAATTGTGATCTGGGCTTCATTAAGATTCTAAGATCTTCCTTTCCAATACCGTCCTCTTTTGAGATGGGTTGTTTTCAGGATCTTCTATGTGTTTATAGAAGATACCTATAATGGGGGTCTTCTTTTTGACTAGTGATCAGGTCCTCACTAAAAGAATCCAGACTCCATTGTACCAGGTTAGGCTCGCTTTGTTGTTTACATATGCAAAACAGAATGAGAAGCAGTCTGCCAGGAACGAACAGCAGCATCAATAGCTTGTTCTATGGCCCGGTTGCCACCTGGTAGTAGCTTCTTTCTGCCCAATTGTGCTTTTCACAGAGGAAAACTTTCCTGTAGTATATCAGTCTGATCCCGCCGACATGGTCAGTCCAGCCCCGAAATACCAGGCAATTCTCCTCTGAACAAGGAACATGACAACCCCAGACGATCGTTTCGGCCTCCTTTGGGCCTCGTCAGTGAGGTGCAGCCATATCCCTCTAAGCACATTGGGCAAGGAGTCCACGTCTGGTTTCCCCCATCACCCTTAGGGTGACTATCCCCAGGGTCATATTTACATATGCAAAACAGGATGAGAAGCAGTGTGCCAGGAATGAACAGCAGCATCAATAGCTTGTTCTATGGCCCGGTTGCCACCTGGTAGTAGCTTCTTTCTGCCCAATAGTGCTCTTCACAGAGGAAAACTTTCCTGTAGTATAGCAGTCTGATCCCGCCGACATGGTCAGTCCAGCCCCGAAATACCAGGCAATTCTCCTCTGAACAAGGAACATGACAACCCCAGACGATCGTTTCGGCCTCCTTTGGGCCTCGTCAGTGAGGTGCAGCCATATCCCTCTAAGCAAATTGGGCAAGGAGTCTACGTCTGGTTTCCCCCATCACCCTTAGGGAGACTATCCCCAGGGTCATATTTACATATGCAAAACAGAATGAGAAGCAGTCTGCCAGGAACGAACAGCAGCATCAATCGCTTTGTTGTTTAGCCTGGTTTCTGGTAATGGCTTCTACCTGAATTGCACCCATTAAGTGGTCGATATTAAGGAGTTCTCCAGATATGGCTCCTTGTTTGGCTAATGAATCTGCAAGATCATTGCCTTCCTTATCAGGACCTTGAATTCCGGAATGAATATTTTTCCAGTGTATGGTTAAACCATTGGACACCACTAACTTATCAATCTCGCAGAACAACTTGCCATGTTTGACTGGTTTGTTGTTAGTTTTCTGCATGCCATTTATTTTCCAAGTTGACAGGTATTCAACAAAACTGTCACGCACATAATTTGAGTCAGTAATGATCACAAATTTGTGAATACCTTGTTCAATAGCCATCTCAATGGTTTTTAGAATAGCAGTTAGTTCTGCAACTTGGCTGGATCTTGGTCCAATATTATAACCTACAGAAATATTTGGTAATCCATTTGCCCAAGTTATACCAATGCCATCGACTAATCTGCACTCATTTTCAATAGTGGAACAACCATCAACATATACCCAAGGTAATGTTTGACACTGGTCCTCATTGTATATTTTATATGGGGAAAGCAAATGTTCCTCCAAGAAATCATCTTCTAATAATTCTTCCCCATGATCCTTAGCAGTACAGTCATGGGGGCCCATTTAACAAGCTCCGTAGGGAGCTTGTGGGTCCGTGTTTCTGGCGAGTCTTCAGACTCGCCAGAAACACAAGTTATGGAGCTGCGGTCTAAAGATGGCTGCTCCATAACCCTGTACGCCTGCTCTGAGCAGGTGGCCAGGAATCGCCAGAAATCAACCCGATCAAGTACGATCGGGTTGATTGACACCCCCCCTGCTGGCGTCAATTGGCCGCGAGTCTGCAGGGGGCGGCATTGCACCAGCAGCTCTTGTGAGCTGCTGGTGCAATGCTGAATACGGAGAGCATATTGCTCTCCGCATTCAGCGAGGTCTTGCGGACCTGATCCGCAGTGTTGGATCAGGTCCGCAAGACCTTTCTTAAATAGGGGCCATGGAGCTCAGCAAGCCCCTGTGCGACTGGATTCTTTTTATTTTGCTTGTAGCGAATTTCAAAACGCCAGCCTTGTAAGGAAAGAGTCCAAGCTGTTATTCGGCTATTGGACAGGTTCCCATCTCTTAGTCTCTCACTTTGCAAATATAGCAAAGGCTGGTGGGCCGTTTCTACAATAATTTCTCGCCCTGTATAGCTGTGAAAATTTTGTAGAGCCCATACAGTAGATAAGAGGGCTTTTTCACAATCACTAAATTTTATTTCTACTGGGGATAAAGTTTTGCTTGCATAAGCAATGACTTTGCTTGAATTATCCTGCTTTTTGGTATAAAACAGCACTCATGCTTATATCTGTGTAACCTGTCTCTAAGTAGAAAGGTTTACCCCCTTCAGGGTATGCTAAGCAAGGTGCTTGAGTGAGTTTTCTCTTCAGCTCTCTGATGGCTGTCTCTTAAGCCTCACTTCAGTGCCATTTCACATCCTTCTTTAGAAGAAGTAGCAGTGGTTTAGCTAATTCTGCATATATATCAATAAATTTGCGAGAATAATTTTTCATACCCAGGAATGATCTTAAAGGACCAGTCAACACATTAGATTTGCATAATCAACAAATGCAAGATAACAAGACAATGCAATAGCACTTAGTCTGAACTTCAAATGAGTAGTAGATTTTTTTTATAACAAATTTCAAAGTTATGTATATTTCCACTCCCCTTGTACCATGTGATAGCAATCAGCCAATCACAAATGCATATACGTATAGTCTGTGAATTCTTGCACATGCTCAGTAGGATCTGGTGACTTAAAAATTGTAAATATAAAAGACTGTGCACATTTTTTTAATGGAAGTACATTGGAAAGTTGTTTAAAATGACATGCTGTATCTGAATCATGAAAATGTAATTTAACCTGAGTGTCCCTTTAATTCCTTTAAGTTAGTTGGGTTTTTAGAATTTATTATAGCTTCCACCTTTTTCTTCTGAGGATTTAACCCTTCAGAAGTAACTTCATGTCCCAAGAAGTTTACACGAGTTCGGCACCATTGGGCTTTTTGTAGGGATAATTTGACACCTGCCCTTTTAAGTTGGCTGAGGACATGTTTAAGCTCTGTGATGTGTTTTTCAAAGTCGGTGCTTTTGATTAACACATCATCAACATAAGATAAGGTCCCCCTTTCCAGTGCATAGCCTTATGCATGAATACAGCAAATTCATGTCCTGAATTTATGTATCCAAACGGGAGCCTTTGGAATGCATACTGGACCTTTTGGAATGAGAATGCAAGCTTCTACTTGTCTACCTTTATGGTCCAATATCACTGTGCACAATCAATGGCAGTGAATACATTTGGATCCCTTCCAGCCAGACGTGTACACTTGTTTGTTTAGCTTTCTTAAGTCAGCACACAAACGTCATTGTCCATTGGGCTTAAAGGGACATGAAACCCAAAACTTTTCTTTCATGATTCAGCTAAAGAATACAATTTTAAACAACTTTCTAATTTACTTCTATTATCTAATTTGTTTTGTTCTCTCTGTATGCTTTGTTGAATGAGCAGCAATGCACTACTGGTTGCTGACTGAACACATGGGTGACAATCAGTATATATATGCAGCCACCAATCAGCAGCTAGAACCTAGGTTTTTTGCTGCTCCTGAGCTTGAAATGATAAACCTTTAAGCAAAGGATAACAAGAGAAAGAAGCAAATTAAATAATAGAAGTAAATTGGAAAGTTGTTTAAAATTGTATTCTCTGAGGCCCATTTATCAAGCTCTGTATGAAGCTTGTGGGCCCGTGTTTCTGGTGAGTCTTTAGACTCACCAGAAACAGCATTTATGAAGCAGCGGTCTAAAGACCGCTGCTCCATAACCCTGTCCGCCTGCTCTGAGCAGGCGGACAGGAATCGCCATAATTCAACCCAATCGAGTAAGATCAGGTTGATTGACACCTCCCTGCTGGCGGCCGATTGGCCGCGAGTCTGCAGGGGGCAGCGTTGCACCAGCAGCTCTTGTGAGCTGCTGGTGCAATGCTGAATACAGAGAGCGCATTGCTCTCCGCATTCAGCGAGGTCTTGCGGACCTGATCCGCACTGTCGGATCAGGTCCGCAAGACCTTTGATACATAGGCCTCTCTATCTGAATATTGAAAGTACATTTTTGGGTGTCATGTCCCTTTAAGAACACCTAGAATAGGATTATTATAAGAACTATGCACCTGTCTGATGATACACCTTTCTTCCAGGTTCCTTATGATTCCTTATGAAAAGAGGCTGCTTCTTGGGTGGTAACTAGCCATGGAACAAGCTATTATGCTATTGTTCGGTCCCAGGTTGAGCGCTTCTCTCTTTTTATTTATGCAAATTATGACATTTAGGAAAGTCTCCCTAAGTGTGATGCGGGAATCCAGACGTGGACCCGTTGCTCAGTGTGTCTAGAGGGATATGGCTGCACCTCACTGACGAGGCCTACAATCGGCCGAAACGTACGTCTGGGGTTTTGCTGTTTCTCTCGTTCAGAGAGGGATTGCCTGGTATTTCGGGGCTGGACTGTACTGTTAAGTCAGGATCAGACTGATATGCTTCAGGAAAGTTCTTCTCTGTGAAAGGCACATGTTGAGCAAAAAGAGGCTGCTTCTTGGGTGGTAACTAGCCATAGAACAAGCAATTATGCTTTTGTTCGTTCCTAGGTTGAGCGCTTCTCTCTTTTAATTTATGCCAATTATGACATTTAGGGAAGTCTCCCTAAGTGTGATGCGGGAATCCAGACGTGGACCCATTGCTCAGTGTGCCTAGAGGGATATGGCTGCACCTCACTGACGAGGCCCACAATAGGCCGAAACGTACGTCTGGGGTTTTGCTGTTTCTCTCGTTCAGAGAGGGATTGCCTGGTATTTCGGGGATGGACTGTACTGTTAAGTCAGGATCAGACTGATATGCTTCAGGAAAGTTCTTCTCTGTGAAAGGCACATGTTGAGCAAAAAGAGGCTGCTTCTTAGGTGGTAACTAGCCATAGAACAAGCTATTGTGCTTTTTTTCATTCCCAGGTTGAGCGCTTCTCTCTTTTTATTTATACTTCAGGGTCCCCCTTTAACCTGCTCCAGAGGCCAAGGTTAATCAAATCTATTTGTATGGCATATCTATGTAAGAGATCATTGCCAATGTATATTTGATTATGGGGAGTATTTAAAACTGAACAGGTGCTTTGCTGATTTATTTCCTATGGAGATAGATAATAAACATTTAGCTGTGATGTTATAGCTTTCTGAGTTGTCATCCAGGCCATGGACCCAGTGGTCTTGGGGAGAAAAATATTTAATCACTTTAGGTCTAGCAATCTGTGCTAATAAGCCTTTGCTTATATAGCTAGCTTCCTGTTTTAAGTTCAATTTGGCATACTTGGTTTTTCCAAGGTCGTGCAGCTGAATAGATCATCCTTAACTCTCAATTTCTGCAAGGAATTGAGCGTGATCACCCCCTTTAAAGGATTTAGGATCCCCCTTGTGAAGACATATGGTTAATACACTGCCGTCTAGGGAAATATTGGCTATCTTCCCAGGCGAAATTTCAATGGTATTACCATCAGAACCACTTAGGGGAGTCTGGCCATCTATTTAAAGGAACGTTATCTCAGGTGCAGAGCTATTTCTGAAATTAATCACCACAGCATCTGGCTTCTCTTCCACCACGTGACAGCTATGTCTAGTTTGAGGTATGCTGGACTGCTCATAATTAATAGGTCTTTTAACTTGCGACTAAATAATATTTATACAATCAATTACGGTACTTAATCGCTTAAGAAGGTCGATACAAATGATTAACCGATCAGTTGGCAGATCCACTATAATGGCAGGGTGTCTTATTACCCTGTTCCCCTTAACCATGCAGTACTGTAGACTTTGAGAGAGTCACCCCCAACACCTATTATTGAATCATCAATTTCTTTTAGTTTAGGTGTATGGCGTGTTAGCTTATTAAACTGTGTGTAGTACCTGTGGGATAAAATAGTTGCCTGAGATCCAGTATCAATTAATCCCATTATAGGGTTAGTAACTGAATCCTGGAGCTCAGCACATACATAATATCTTCCTGCAGTTTCTACCATTTCACACAACAATTAGCATGATTACACATCTGTGGGCTTCGCCACAAGTTTCCTGAATCCGCCACGTTACCTGATGCATAAGAATTTTCATTCTTACCAGTCACGTCCTCTATAATAGGGCTGACAGGGTTCCTGTGTACTGCATCTGTGGGAATAAGGTTAGGGGACAACTGTAAAAGAAGAGATTTGTTAGAGCTTCCAAGCTGAGGCTGCCTGTCATCACAGCTATGCCGTCCGTTTCTGAGCTGTAGGGAGAGAACATGATAAGTACCATTATTGACATTGATTAGTTCATCTGGTATATCTCTCCCCTCTCTCTCAGGTAATACCTGAGTACTTATGACTGTGCCTGTGGTCCACTGCTGACCACTGGCTGTACCCCTAAAAAACTAATGACTAATATTAGTAAATAGTGGACATAATTGATTCAACTGCGTACTGAGTTGGCCCACTAGCTATTTTTACCCATGGACCGATTTTTTGATATCCCAGGGTATTGATTCCTGGATCCTTGGGATCCCTCAGAATCATAGGTATTCTTTCTATTCTCATGTGGTTGTCTTTGGAGTTCAACTTGTTCAGCATTAATATCTTGGGGAGCACTATTTATTTGGGGTGTCTGGTTACCCTGAGAGTATTTTCGCCAATACCTTGTGAATATTCACCTCTTTGGGGATAACTATTTATCTGGGTATGCCCCCCATTTTGAGTATATTCTCTCTGCACCTCAGGCCTTGTTGGGGAGAAGTAGAGTCAAAACTTTGTGGAGAAGGCCTGTTTTCTCGGCCCACTTCCACATAAGTTTTCTTTTTGGACTCTAAGTTTAGGGGGCTAGGTGACACCCTAGTTTCTGCCACAATTTTGGGGCTGGGCCTTGGCTCCCTTTTAACCCCCTGTTCACCAGACTGCTGAATAGAGTATAACTTTGTACTCTGTTTGATCAGCCAGTCCAATGAGCAGTTCTCATCAAAATCTCTAGCCAGATTAATTTTGATGTGCGCGGGCAATGTTTCATAAAACAGATTCACAAATTCTGAGCTCTCAAATTTGGGGTAGTCTTCGGCCATACTGTACGCACTCTTTAGTGCAGAAAGGAATTATGGCTTTGATTCACGCCACATTTTAAACCGTATACAGCTATTTTCGGAGCTGTTTTGGTGCAATATTGCCCAAACTCCTTTTTGCACTGTTGCTTTGTTTCACTCCAGGAATGAATATTCATATCCTTTAGTGAAGCAAAGAATTTGTGATATTTACCTTCAAATACCTAGGGCAGAAATTTAATTTTTGACTGTTCACTATTAACATTCATTGTGGATAAAGCATTTTCATAGGTCTCTAAGTGGTCAGTTATAGAATTGGTTCCCTTGTTGGAAAATGTAGGTACTGCACTACTTAAGAAAGTAATTATTTTAGGGGTGTCATATACCTTATTAGATGTATCTTAGGTCTTCCTAGGGACCTTAGTTTTGGGGCTGGAGCGCCCCCTATCTGCCCTACTTTTACTATGGGGAGACCCCTTACACTTATTAGTATTATATGGGCTATCTGGGTAGCTGGTTCTGCCCTCTGACTCACTATTAGAGCTGCCCTCCCACCCTGAAGTATAGCAGTTCCCTGAATTTAAAACATGAGGTGACTGTCTGTGTGGGAAGTTTACCTCTGACCCAATAGGGGTCCTTTTTCTAAATTCTTCCCTGATACTCTGCAGTTCATTTCTCATAAACCTGCATTATCCAAATTATTTTCACTGCTAATAGAGGGGGTTTTATTATTGCGATAATGCCTTTTTAATTCACTTAACTCTTTCTGGCTCTCTGCAAGTGGCTATTTAAACTTTCTATTTGGGCTAGTAATTTTTGGTTATGCTCTTGGAAGGTGGCCATGTCTTGTTTAAAGGTAACATTTTCTTTTTTAACTGTTTCTAAATTTTCTTCGCATTTGCGTGATGAGTGAATTTCATCTTCTAGCTCCTGTAATTGCAACTCCTTTTCTATAAGGTGGGTGGACATTTTGTCAATAATGCATATTACAAGGGGCCAGGATTTTAGTATTAGCTTGTCCCGTTTTTTGAAATTTTTGCATTGATTAATTTTGAATAATTCCTAGAATAACTCACTTTTTTCATTCCACATTCCATTATCAATAGCAATATTGTTGGCCTTAATTGCAAGCATATTAATATAATCATTTAAATCACCCGCAATATTAAATTTATTTTGAATGTGGACTATAGTGTTCATTTTAAGGACGTCGCCTTTAGTAAGGGGCAAATTTTGGGGACACAAAATACTAAGACATATTTTGGCTTAGTATTTGGTTATACTTAAAACACAAATACAATTTAAAAATGATATCAATGTGATAAAGATAATATTCTATCAGCTGTGCCTCCAATAAAAATGTTGGATGTACTGGAGGAGGAGTTCCGGAGGAGGAGCTTGTGTACAGGCTGCGTAGCACAAGCTTGCTCCCCGCAGGCAACCCATTGGCGGTAGTTTTCATGCCGGGAACCTCAAACAGCCGAGGGAAAGATACTGCAGCCGGCTCTGTTTGTGCCTTGAGGGACTCTGTCATGTTCTGTCTCAGGATATCATGTGAGAGCCTCATTGTCTGGAACAGTTGCTTTAAAGGAAGATTAGTAGAAGCCATACTGATTGAAAATGAAAACAAATTTATTTAAACAACAAAATACTTTGTTTAAGCAAATACTTGCAGAATATTTAAATATGCTACTCAGGTATGTTAAGACCACATACAGCAGGAGTGAAAATAAAGAAAACTAGTAAGCAGAGATGCAGATTCAAAAAGGAAAGTCTTTCTCTTGGTAATAACTGAAATGTAAGATTTGCACAAGGCAGAAAACAACTTGCAAACTGGTAACAGGTTTAAAGGTAAAGACTCTCTCCTTGTAATTGCTGAGTGCAGGAATTGCACAATGCAGGAAACAACTTGCAAACTGGTAACAGGTTTAAAGGTAAAGTCTCTCTCCTTGAAATTGCTGAGTGCAGGAATTACACAATGCAGGAAACAACTTGCAAACTGGTAACAGGTTTAAAGGTAAAGTCTCTCTCCTTGTAATTGCTGAGTGCAGGAAATGCACAAGGCAGGAAACAAACTTGAAGATTGGTAACAGGTTTAAAGGTAAAGGCTTTCTCCTGGTAATACCTTGTAAACAGGTGCAAAGGAAAACTTTCTCCTGGCAATGGCCAAGTGCAGGAATTGCATAAAGCAGGAAACAAACTTGTAGATTGGTAACAGGTTTAAAGGTAAAGGCTTTCTCCTGGTAATACCTTGTAAACAGGTGCAAAGGAAATCTTTCTCCAAAGAAGTACAGGAAACAGGTTCTGACTTGACAAAACAGATCCAATGTGAAGACACCAATGCAGACTAAAAGCCATCCTTAAATAGGGAGGTTTTGCACAGGGTTGGTTCTGATTAATTCCAGAATTGAGAACACCTGTGTGTTGCACAGGTGTAATAACAAGTAAGGCAAATAGTTATTTATCAGATCTTTTAAGATCCATGCTATTGCTAGAACTGGCTGTGGCTCAACATGTAAGCAAACAGAAATAGCAATCACAGAGCCACAGGTTCAAATCCCCATACAGCCCTTCTTAGCAGAATGCCTCCCAGACCTTTTCTTTTTCTTTTTAGTCTGGAGGCTTGGTTCATGACAGATGCCCCCTCCAAAGAGCGCACTCTGGGCGCTCAAAGCCTGTTCAAACATCTGAAGGTGGGATTTACGAACAAGTGTTCCATTTGAAGCCCTAATACAATCAGATGGAATTGATTCTTCGCTTGGAACAGCTGCCTGAGATTGGGGACCCTTAGAAGATATCCCTGTAGGCATAACAAGAGCTGAAAAACCAAGACAGTTTTGATTTAGAGGTTCCTGATTATACCCAGCAGCTTGCAATGGACTGGCTGATGGGCAGGGTACCTCCGGGTAGGAAAAGACCTCTCCTTCAGAGTCAAGGAATTCGTTATCTGGGTCATATCTGCCTGATGGGTAGAGTACCTCCGGGTAAGGTATGACCTCTCCTTCAGAGTCCAGGAATTCATTTTCTGTGTCATTTATATCCAATTCAACCATCTCATCCAATTCTTTCTCAGTCAATGAGTAGCTGGGTGAAGGTGGTACAAGGAGGTGTGGATCTTTAGAATTGGCAGAGTCTGATTCAGCTGGAAGGTTTGTCACTTTTATGTCTGATGAGTGACTTTTGTTAGCTGGATCTCCAGCCAGGGCAGAAACAAGGTAATGTGCAGGATTTCCAGGAGGTATTTTTGCAGAGTTCCCCAATGTGGTTGATGCAGAAACAGACGCAGTGGTATGGGTAATGGATGTAGTTGGAGTTGTACTCCCAATGACCATCTGTTTCAAATCAGGTACCATTTCTTGAAGCGTGTTAGAAACGGTTGTTTGTAGAATAGATGTATTCTCCATAGCTGGGTCATCTCCAGGGGTATCACACAGTTTGCTAGTGGAAGTATAATTTGTTCCCTTAACATCAGAGTTCATTTTCAACTTGGCTGTATCTTGACTTGATCCTCTAGGAGGTCTTACTGGACACCCTGTGATGCGGTGACCAGGTCCCCCACAATAGAAACAGAGGTTAAGTTGTCTTCGCCGAATTTTCTCCTCTTCTGTTAAGGGTTCTTTAAAACCTTTCCTTGTTTGGGAGGTAACTTCAGACAAGGTTTTGGTTGGGAGAGATAACATTTCCACCAGCTCCATGAAGTTAATCAGTATGTCCTTAATAAACTTTAACACTGATTCCAATACAGCAATAATCCCAGAGGGCTCTCTTTTATAGTCTTCACATTCTGTCATGTTCTGTCTCAGGATATCATGTGAGAGCCTCATTGTCTGGAACAGTTGCTTTAAAGGAAGATTAGTAGAAGCCATACTGATTGAAAATGAAAACAAATTTATTTAAACAACAAAATACTTTGTTTAAGCAAATACTTGCAGAATATTTAAATATGCTACTCAGGTATGTTAAGACCACATACAGCAGGAGTGAAAATAAAGAAAACTAGTAAGCAGAGATGCAGATTCAAAAAGGAAAGTCTTTCTCTTGGTAATAACTGAAATGTAAGATTTGCACAAGGCAGAAAACAACTTGCAAACTGGTAACAGGTTTAAAGGTAAAGACTCTCTCCTTGTAATTGCTGAGTGCAGGAATTGCACAATGCAGGAAACAACTTGCAAACTGGTAACAGGTTTAAAGGTAAAGTCTCTCTCCTTGAAATTGCTGAGTGCAGGAATTACACAATGCAGGAAACAACTTGCAAACTGGTAACAGGTTTAAAGGTAAAGTCTCTCTCCTTGTAATTGCTGAGTGCAGGAAATGCACAAGGCAGGAAACAAACTTGAAGATTGGTAACAGGTTTAAAGGTAAAGGCTTTCTCCTGGTAATACCTTGTAAACAGGTGCAAAGGAAAACTTTCTCCTGGCAATGGCCAAGTGCAGGAATTGCATAAAGCAGGAAACAAACTTGTAGATTGGTAACAGGTTTAAAGGTAAAGGCTTTCTCCTGGTAATACCTTGTAAACAGGTGCAAAGGAAATCTTTCTCCAAAGAAGTACAGGAAACAGGTTCTGACTTGACAAAACAGATCCAATGTGAAGACACCAATGCAGACTAAAAGCCATCCTTAAATAGGGAGGTTTTGCACAGGGTTGGTTCTGATTAATTCCAGAATTGAGAACACCTGTGTGTTGCACAGGTGTAATAACAAGTAAGGCAAATAGTTATTTATCAGATCTTTTAAGATCCATGCTATTGCTAGAACTGGCTGTGGCTCAACATGTAAGCAAACAGAAATAGCAATCACAGAGCCACAGGTTCAAATCCCCATACAGCCCTTCTTAGCAGAATGCCTCCCAGACCTTTTCTTTTTCTTTTTAGTCTGGAGGCTTGGTTCATGACAGACTCCCATGGCGCTTTTTACAGCTTGCGCTACATTACAAGACACAGTGTGCTGGGCTCCACGTAGGACATCCCGTGTAGAAGCCACCCAAGGAGTGAAGACCAATTGTGGCAGTCCCCCCTCACACCGGTGCTGCGTGAGGGGGGTAGATAGCCCAAAAAAGCTAGAAATCTTCTAGGCTATAGGATACTGGAAGCAGTCCCCCCCTTCCACAAGTGCTGCATTTGGGGGGTAGACAGCTTAAACAGGAGGAAGTAAGAAGTGCTGGCAAGGTACAGTCTATCCACCTACCCACAGCGGCTGCTTTGTTCGTGGCCCAAGGCTGAGAGCACCGGGTCATTGCTCCACCCATCGTCACGCTGTCAGCTGTTCTCGGCTCGGCTTGTTTGTACATTGTGGAGGCTACAGATGGGGAGCAACTGGTTTTGTAGCTGAGATGGTATCGGCTGGGTGAGTTGGGATGGCTGCTCGTGCCCCCTGTTACTGCCATTAAGTTTGAAGTTACTCAAAGGCAAAAATAAAAAAGAAGAGAAAAAGAGATATTGTGTAATTGAATGCTGAATAAGGAATTTTGTGTGGCGTCCCGATTTCAACCTATGGTGGAGCATTTACGGCTCCTTCACAAGCTTCTGCAGTTTATAGACTGAGAGCTGGATAAGCCTTGGGATTCAGTCCAGGGTTATTGGTAAAAGAAATTTGTGCCATCAAGAGGGCTGAAGGGGGAACTTTGAAGAGTTTTTCTGTAAAGAGGGGTGAGCTTAAAACATTGTGTAGTTGACTATTACTCCAACACCCCTCTCTAATTATCAGTCATATAGCCTTACGCAAGCATCAGAAGGCATATCTAACCATTGGACTTCCCCATTTTCTTTTTTCTTAGCCTAATTCAATTGTTTGTTCTCATTTTCTTATTTTTAGGTTGATACATAAAAGGTGGCTATACAAGCAGTATATAAGCTCGAATATAATTTGCTAGACATTTTTCTCTGTGTTTCTCTGCAAAAGAGCGATCTTTTTCTCTTTCTCCTTTTCTTTATGTATATAGGAATTTGGCGTATAGGAATTAAGGGTGAATCTTGTTGGTTCTCCTGACTTGTGAACCTTCTGACTTAAAAAGGGGGTATATCTGTTTATTTTAGGTCCTGTATTTAGTTGAATTATTTAGATTGCTCTGAATTTGGGCTAAATTTCACTGATGCTCTTGGGTGTAATGCCTTGTCCCACAGAAGGGGGCGATTGTATTTCTGTATATGTCTTTCCCTAGACATCCTTCTCTGCTGAGCTACTTAGCCCAGTTATGAAATGATTCTTGAAGCTGGGTCAGACCTCTCTAAAGTGTAATTAATTGAAAATTGGGTCTCATATTAGATTACGTTTGAATTGAATTTTGATCTTAGATAAGAACTCTGGAGCCCATCTAACCAAAAACTTAGTTTCTAAGAAAAATTAAGATTGAAGTGACATCAGCCAGGAGGCTCTGGGATTAGTAGTTGGAAACAGGTTCTGTAATATATTAGCTTCACAAAGCATTATTTTGTAAAGGGCGCCCTAGATAGCATATTTAGCTAGAAATAGCTGTGTTAGACCTAAACTAGCAGCCTAGGGACTTCACGGTTGGCATCAATTGACATAGAGGTATTCTCCTATTCTCTGGGACTGAGATCTCTGGCGGTCTTAAACACCTCCTTATCACTGAATCTGATTAGGCACTTCCTCACTTGATTCCCCCACTCCCTCACTTCTTTCCCTCCCCCACTTTTTTTTCTTTTTTTCTTCTCCCAGTCACTAAATAAGCACTCAGATAATTCATTCACGTTTTTTTTTCTTTTCTTGCGTTGCACGTTTTTTTAAAATTTGTTTTTTATTTCACTTATGGATACATTTTTAAACTCACCGACTCACTATAAAACCACTCCACCAACCATGGCTTCCAGACCCAGGGACAGGAGGAATAAAACAGTAGCTGAAACTTTGGTTGAACTAAATCCTGAACCTGGCCCTGCTACAAGGCCCAATGATGCCACTAATTCACAGACACTAGTGAACAATATCATAGAAGCCCTGAACCCGAAATTCGAGTCTCTTAGATTAGAGATAAAACAAGATTTACACACACTCTCTATGGAGGTTAAGCAGTTTTCGACAAGGATTCAGGAGGCTGAACAAAGAGTGTCTGATCTTGAAGATTTTACAGTTGTACATGACACTAAACTACAGACACACTCCCTTACCTTGAGAGAATTACAGAACAAAATTGAGGATTTAGAGAATCGATCCAGGAGAAACAATGTCAGAATAATTGGGGTCTCTGAAACTCTGCATCATACAGATTTATTGAAATTTGCAGCTGAGACTCTTCCTCAGCTTTTAAATATTTCGCAAGAATTATTATCCCTAGCTGTAGAGAGGGCCCACAGACTGGGGAGGTCTCCTCTACCAGCTGGTGATAAACCTAGATCTAGACCCATAATAGTGAGGTATTTAAATTATCAGGACAAAGTCAGGGTCATGCAATCATCTCGCAAAAATGTACCTATCCTGGTTTTCCAGGATTTTGACTTTGAAACTTCTCCGAAAAGAAGGGAGCTCTCCCCAATCTGTGGCAGGCTGATTAAAGAAGGGTTCTTTGCCACAGTTGTTTATCCAGCTAGGCTCAAGGTGGAAATCCAGGGCCAAATATATTTTTTTGATACTGCCTCTGAGGCAGAAAAATTCTATTCTGAAAAATGTGTAAAGTAGTTCGAAGTAAGATGTTAAATTTTGGAATAATCTGTCTCCATTCTGGATGATGCTGCCTCTAATGCATGTTAGTTCTATGTACCTATTGCTTTTTTTTTCTTCAGGTTTTATTGATGAATAGAAGCAGGGGGATAGGGATAGAGGGGCGAGGGTTTTTTTTTCTCTCTCTTCCTTCTTTCTTCTTCTTCTCCTTTTCTTTGTTTTTTTATCCCTTTTATTTGTGTTAAATGACGACTAAAGTAAAAAAATTGATTTTATCCTCTTGGAATGTCGGAGGCATCTCAACTCCAATAAAGCGTAAAATGATAATTTCCCAACTGAGGAAGCTTAACTCGGATATCGCTTTTATCCAGGAGACGCATTTGAACGCAGAAGAATCTTTAAAGTTGAGATCCTCTTGGGTTAAGGAGGTATTCTTTATACCAAGTATAGGTAGGAAAAGAGGGGTGGCTATTTTATTAGGGAAGAATATTGTATACAAAGTATTATTAGAATTTTCTGACCCAGAAAGTAGAATTTTGATTCTAAAAATTAAACTGGCTAACTCTATATTTACGCTTTGTAATCTTTATGTTCCTAAGAAATTTGAGATAAGTTTCTTGGAATTTCTACAATCTAAAATCTTACAATTAGGTGAAGATAACATAATTGTAGCAGGGGATTTTAATATGGCCACACAGATTCCCACAGATTCCCCTCGATAGGTTCAGGCAGGCACATATCACTTGTATGTCCAAGAGAGAGAAATTGGATGGTAAAATGTTCAAAACTTTGTTTAGGAACCTGGCTCTCAAAGACATCTGGAGGATTCAGAACCCAAATCAAAGAGAGTTCACATGTAAGGCTAGAAGTGTGAATTCTTTGTCCAGAATGGACTTATTCCTAGTCAACGAGAATCTATTAAAAATTGGTATTACAACTAAAATTACACAAGTTACCATCTCAGACCATGATCCAATCATATTAGATATCCCACTGAATATTAAACTACATACCTCACACCGTTTTTTCCCCAAAATTTTTTTAATGAAAGAAATTTAAAAATTGGCTAATCGCAAGAATGACCGAATTTTCTTTAAACCTTGGTACAGTTAATGATCCAAACCTTTTATAGGAAGCAGGCAAGGCGGTAATAAGAGGGGACATTATTGCTTATATGGTTGACTTTAAATGGAAAGCTGCCCTTAGAGAAAGTGAAGTACTGAGATCACTTACCAATACTTATAACAAGTACCTAGCCCAACCTACATCTGCAAACTGGAGGAGATATACCTCTGCCAAGAGAGAGAGCGATACCTCCTTGATGTATATTTCAGTCCAAGCTGATTTTAAAACTAGAGCCAATTTCTATAGGCATGGTGATAAGGCAGGTAAACTGCTGGCTAATTTAATTAAGAATGTACAGGGGAGTTCTTCCATCGATTCGCTTCTGGAACAAGGCACTTTATTCAAAAATCCAAAAGATATTCTTGATACTTTCTTTGTTTACTATAGGGATCTATACTCTTTCAGGAAATAAGATGCAGAAGCATCAGAACTTTTTTGGAGAGTACTTGATCACCCACTTCTGAACGATGAAGCAGTAATCAAAATTAATGCCCCTATCTCTGATCAAGAGATCACTCATGCAATTAAAGAGTTGAGCCTGGACAAAGCCCCTGGTCCGGATTCTCTTCCTAACGAGTTCAATAAGATTCTAGCTCCGGTTATTACTCATTTAAAAAATCTTTTTAATCATTTCTATATAGAAAGGAAGCCTATTCCTTCGACTTTTGCTGCATCTACTACGTCATTAATTTTGAAGCCAGGGAAAGATCCCTTGAAAAAAGAGTCCTACCGACCTATCGCACTACTTAATTCCGATTATAAATTATTATCATCAATTTAGTTGAATTATTTAGATTGCTCTGAATTTGGGCTGAATTTTACTGATGCTCTTGGGTGTAATGCCTTGTCCCACAGAAGGGGGCGATTGTATTTCTGTATATGTCTTTCCCTAGACATCCTTCTCTGCTGAGCTACTTAGCCCAGTTATGAAATGATTCTTGAAGCTGGGTCAGACCTCTCTAAAGTGTAATTAATTGAAAATTGGGTCTCATATTAGATTACGTTTGAATTGAATTTTGATCTTAGATAAGAACTCTGGAGCCCATCTAACCAAAAACTTAGTTTCTTAGAAAAATTAAGATTGAAGTGACACCAGCCAGGAGGCTCTGGGATTAGTAGTTGGAAACAGGTTCTGTAATATATTAGCTTCACAAAGCATTATTCTGTAAAGGGCGCCCTAGATAGCATATATAGATAGAAATAGCTGTGTTAGACCTAAACTAGCAGCCTAGGGACTTCACGGTTGGCATCAATTGACATAGAGGTATTCTCCTATTCTCTGGGACTGAGATCTCTGGCGGTCTTAAACACCTCCTTATCACTGAAGCCAGGGAAAGATCCCTTGAAAAAAGAGTCCTACCGACCTATCGCACTACTTAATTCCGATTATAAATTATTATCATCAATTTAGTTGAATTATTTAGATTGCTCTGAATTTGGGCTGAATTTCTAGCTAAAAGACTTCAGCGAGAGATAGAGATTCTTATTAATAAAGACCAGGCGGGTTTTTTGTCCAGACGCAACTTAGTAGCTAAAGTCAGAGAACTATTTTTAGTTCTTGATTACTTCTATAACTCTCATGAAGTTACCTCTCAAGTTCAGACAGATATAGCAATTGTTGCGCTTGACGCAGAAAAAGCGTTTGATTCAGTGTATCATCAGCATATTTTGACTTCTCTGTCCCACTTCGGCTTCAAATATAATTTTATTTCTTTTATTAATAACCTCTGCATAAACTCTTCAACAAAACTGATTATTAATAATTTAGAATCGAATTTAATTAGCCTTCAGAGAGGCACAAGACAAGGCTGCCCATTATCACCTCTCTTATTTGATCTAGCTCTTAAGAATAGACAGTCACTACAGGGGATAAAAATCGGCTCCTTAGAACAAAAAATCGCTCTATATGCTGATGATGTGTTAATCTATATGTCCGATACAAGAACTAATATTCCAAGACTACTCTCAATTACTAATTCGTTTGGAACTTTTACAGGTTACAAGATTAATATCTCTAAGTCAGAACTAATGTGAGTCAGGAAAAATGAGGCTTCTCTTTCTGTGATACCCTTTAAGGAAGTTCTGTCTCACTTTAAGTATCTAGGAATTAACATATCAATTAACCCACAAGAGTGGTATAGTCTTAATATCTCTCCCATTTTAAATAGAATAAAAGAGCACATGAGTAGTTGGCAAAACCTCCCACTTTCCTTATCAGGATGTATTGCCTTATTTAAAATGGTTCTCCTCCCAAAAATTCTATACCCCTTACAAAATATTCCGGTCATTTTGAAAGTCAAAGACTGGAAAAGCCTGAACAGGGCTCTTCGATATTTCATTTGGAAGTGCAAAAGACCTTGAATCTCTTTAAATAAACTTTACCTTCCTAAAAGATATGGGGGAATGGCTCTCCCTGACCTTAGTAAATATAGTTTGGTCTTTCTTTCACGTATCGCGATGGACTGGATTCTGAATAAAGAATACTTCACTAACAATAAACTTGAAGGGAGTATTTTATATCCTTATAATCCTATAGCCTTGATTCATTGTCCAGTCCATTTAATCCCGAAGGAAGTGAAGCGTCTCAGCTCTGTATATATGATAATACAGGCTTGGAAAAAGCTCGGGCAGAAACCAGGCATTGACCTCTCTATTCCAAAATTCCAAGGATTATGTGGTAATCCAGAATTCCAAGAAGGTACCCAATCTCATATATTTCAGGTTTGGCATGAGAAGGGCTTAAGTTTTATGACTCAATTTGTAGATCAAGACACCCTATCTGTAAAAACCTTTTATAGCCTGAAACAGGAATTTCACCTAAGTAATAAAGATTTTTTTGCTTACCTCCAGGCCAGACATTATCTTTTCTCACTTACTGAGAAATTTGGTTGGTCCTGGTCCTGGGGGAAGCTAGATAACTGGCCTATACTTGTCAAAAATGGTTTATCCTCCATCTCAGTCTGGTATGATTTGGCGACTAGTCAACATGGAAACTCTAATCTACATCAGATAACTCAAAAGTGGAACCTTCTATCCCCAGAATTAGATATTGAGGTAGATCAGGTGGAAAAATCTATAGCCTTAATAGCACAGACCACACTATCTGCAAGTTGGAGAGAATAACATATTAAATTACTCTACAGATCTTATTATACCCCATTAAAGGGGTTTAAATGGCATAATCGTAAATTTAATACATGCCCTAAATGCGCATACCCGGCAGCTGATATAGTCCACATGATATGGGCGTACCCCCGGATAAAACAGCTATGGCGGAAAATAGAATTCTGGTTTATCAAGGTACTGAAGATACCCGCTTTCTCTCTCTCACTGGCAGAGGTTGTTTTCCTTATAGAATCCCCTTTAACCCCTGAACATAAAAAAGCTAGGAACATGACAATTTTGGCAGCAAGAAATTTAATTTTTAAGAAATGGCGAGATTCCTCGGCTCCTAGCATGCAAGAAATTAAAAACTATATGAAAAAACAATGCATTATTGAACAGATGGATACATCCTTAACCTCCGAAAGGGAGGTAACTCTTTTTTTAAAAAATGGTCCACGTTTATTAAGATCCTTCCTCCAGAGGAAATAGATCAACTAATTTACCCTTTTAGACATTCCGAAATAGTATTATTAGATCGTTGGTAACACTCAGTTTTCCCCATCCCCCCCTTTTTTTTCTTTTTTTCTTTCTTCTCCTTTTCTCTTTTTTTCTCCCTCTCTTCTCTTCCCCCTCCCTCCCTGTTTCCTAGCCGTCATAGTTATGTTGCTCAGGAATTATTTAGCCTAGAGGAAGAATCTGTATAAGAATTCAAAATTACAATGGAAAACAAGAGGCTTATTTACTACATGTTAATTTTAAGTTGATTATGAAGCAAATTGTTAACTGTTTGAATGGGGTTTTTTTTTTCTTGAACTGTCCCGGTTGTTCTTTAATTTTTGAGTTGTATCTATGCAATATATGCCTCAATAAAAATATTATTTAAAAAAAAAAAAATGTTGGATGTATACTAGTGTTACAATATATTTTATTATTATCTCAATAGTAACCTCCAGTAATGTGTTGGTGTACTTATCTTAGCAGTTGCCAACCGATAAATGTTGTATATCCTATAATTATAAATATAAATAATTAATATTCAATCATCTGTTCTTGATTAGTTATCTTTATAGACATCTTGAATTATATTTATGTAAAAAAACTAGATTATGAATCAATTATACATGCTTATTCTGTTGCTTTTCTATACAGGAAGGGGTAAATGCCCTGAAACGTCACTGCTGAATAAAGTGTGCTGTGCTTAAATCCAGGGAGTGCATATTATTGGATTGTGCTTATATATATATATATATATATATATATATATATATATATATATATATATATATATATATATATATATATATATATATATATATATATATATATATATATATATATATATATATATATATACAGGGAGTGCAGAATTATTAGGCAAGTTGTATTTTTGAGGATTAATTTTATTATTGAACAACAACCATGTTCTCAATGAACCCAAAAATCATTAATATCAAAGCTGAATAGTTTTGGAAGTAGTTTTTAGTTTGTTTTTAGTTATAGCTATTTTAGGGGGATATCTGTGTGTGCAGGTGACTATTACTGTGCATAATTATTAGGCAACTTAACAAAAAACAAATATATACCCATTTCAATTATTTATTTTTACCAGTGAAACCAATATAACATCTCAACATTCACAAAACATAATTTATGCTTACCTGATAAATTCCTTTCTTCTGTAGTGTGATCAGTCCATGGGTCATCATTACTTGTGGGATATTATCTGCTCCCCTACAGGAAGTGCAAGAGGATTCACCCAGCAGAGTTGCTATATAGCTCCTCCCCTCTACGTCACCTCCAGTCATTCGACCAAGGACCAACGAGAAAGGAGAAGCCAAGGGTGTAGTGGTGACTGGAGTATAATTTAAAAAATATTTACCTGCCTTAAAAAACAGGGCGGGCCATGGACTGATCACACTACAGAAGAAAGGAATTTATCAGGTAAGCATAAATTATGTTTTCTTCTGTTAAGTGTGATCAGTCCACGGGTCATCATTACTTGTGGGATACCAATACCAAAGCAAAAGTACACGGATGACGGGAGGGATAGGCAGGCTCTTTATACAGAAGGAACCACTGCCTGAAGAACCTTTCTCCCAAAAATAGCCTCCGAGGAAGCAAAAGTGTCAAATTTGTAAAATTTGGAAAAAGTATGAAGCGAAGACCAAGTTGCAGCCTTGCAAATCTGTTCAACAGAGGCCTCATTCTTAAAGGCCCAAGTGGAAGCCACAGCTCTAGTGGAATGAGCTGTAATTCTTTCAGGAGGCTGCTGTCCAGCAGTCTCATAAGCTAAACGAATTATGCTACGAAGCCAAAAAGAGAGAGAGGTAGCAGAAGCTTTTTGACCTCTCCTCTGACCAGAGTAAACGACAAACAGGGAAGACGTTTGTCGAAAATCTTTAGTTGCCTGTAAATAAAATTTAAGGGCACGAACTACATTCAGATTGTGCAAAAGACGTTCCTTCCTCGAAGAAGGATTTGGGCACAAGGATGGAACAACAATCTCCTGATTGATATTCCTGTTAGTGACTACCTTAGGTAAGAACCCAGGTTTAGTACGCAGAACTACCTTATCCGAGTGAAAAATCAAATAAGGAGAATCACAATGTAAGGCTGATAACTCAGAGACTCTTCGAGCCGAGGAAATAGCCATTAAAAATAGAACTTTCCAAGATAACAACTTTATAACAATGGAATGAAGGGGTTCAAACGGAACACCCTGTAAAACGTTAAGAACAAGGTTTAAACTCCATGGTGGAGCCACAGCTTTAAACACAGGTTTAATCCTGGCCAAAGCCTGACAAAAAGCCTGAACGTCTGGAACTTCTGACAGACGCTTGTGTAACAGAATGGACAGAGCTGAGATCTGTCCCTTTAAGGAACTAGCGGATAACCCCTTTTCTAAACCTTCTTGTAGAAAAGACAATATCCTAGGAATCCTAACCTTACTCCAAGAGTAACCTTTGGATTCGCACCAATATAGGTATTTACGCCATATTTTATGGTAAATCTTTCTGGTAACAGGCTTCCTAGCCTGTATTAAGGTATCAATAACTGACTCAGAAAAACCACGCTTTGATAAGATCAAGCGTTCAATTTCCAAGCAGTCAGCTTCAGAGAAGTTAGATTTTGATGTTTGAAAGGACCCTGAATCAGAAGGTCCTGTTTCAGAGGTAACGACCAAGGTGGACAGAATGACATGTCCACCAGATCTGTATACCAAGTCCTGCGTGGCCATGCAGGCGCTATTAGAATCACTGATGCTTTCTCCTGTTTGATTCTGGCAATCAATTGAGGAAGCATCGGGAAAGGTGGAAACACATAAGCCATCCTGAAGGTCCATGGTGCTGTCAAGGCATCTATCAGGACCGCTCCCGGATCCCTGGATCTGGACCCGTAGCGCGGAAGCTTGGCGTTCTGTCGAGACGCCATGAGATCTATCTCTGGTTTGCCCCAACGTCGAAGTATTTGGGCAAAGACCTCTGGATGAAGTTCCCACTCCCCCGGATGAAAAGTCTGACGACTTAAGAAATCCGCCTCCCAGTTCTCCACTCCCGGGATGTGGATTGCAGACAGGTGGCAAGAGTGAGACTCTGCCCAGCGAATTATCTTCGATACTTCCATCATTGCTAGGGAGCTTCTTGTCCCTCCCTGATGGTTGATATAAGCTACAGTCGTGATGTTGTCCGACTGGAACCTGATGAACCCCCGAGTTGTTAACTGGGGTCAAGCCAGAAGAGCATTGAGGACTGCTCTCAATTCCAGAATGTTTATTGGAAGAAGACTCTCCTCCTGATTCCATAGTCCCTGAGCCTTCAGAGAATTCCAGACAGCGCCCCAACCTAGTAGGCTGGCGTCTGTTGTTACAATTGACCAGTCTGGCCTGCTGAATGGCATTCCCCTGGCCAGATGTGGCCGATAAAGCCACCATAGAAGAGAATTTCTGGTCTCTTGATTCAGATTTAGAGTGGGGGACAAATCTGAGTAATCTCCATTCCACTGACTTAGCATGCACAGTTGCAGTGGTCTGAGATGTAGGCGTGCAAAAGGAACTATGTCCATTGCTGCTACCATTAGTCCGATTACCTCCATGCATTGAGCTACTGACGGGTGTTGAATAGAATGAAGGACACGGCATGCACTTTGAAGTTTTGTTAACCTGTCCTCTGTCAGGTAAATCTTCATTTCTACAGAATCTATCAGAGTCCCCAGGAAGGGAACTCTTGTGAGTGGAAAGAGAGAACTTTTCTTTTCGTTCACTTTCCATCCATGCAACCTTAGAAATGCCAGTACTATCTCTGTATGAGATTTGGCAGTTTGAAGGCTTGAAGCTTGTATCAGTATGTCGTCTAAGTACGGAGCTACTGAAATTCCTCGCGGTCTTAGTACCGCCAGAAGAGTGCCCAGAACCTTTGTGAAGATTCTTGGAGCCGTAGCCAGTCCGAATGGAAGAGCTACAAACTGGTAATGCCTGTCTAAAAAGGCAAACCTTAGATACCGGTAATGGCTTTTGTGAATCGGTATGTGAAGGTAAGCATCCTTTAAATCCACTGTGGTCATGTACTGACCCTCTTGGATCATGGGCAAAAATGTTCGAATAGTTTCCATCTTGAACGATGGAACTCTTAGGAATTTGTTTAGGATCTTTAAATCCAAGATTGGCCTGAAGGTTCCCTCTTTTTTGGGAACTACAAACAGATTTGAGTAAAACCCTTGTCCTTGTTCCAACCGCGGAACTGGATGGATCACTCCCATTAATAAAAGATCTTGTACGCAGCGTAGAAACGCTTCCTTCTTTGTTAGGTTTGTTGACAACCTTGACAGATGAAATCTCCCTCTTGGGGGAGAGGATTTGAAGTCCAGAAGGTATCCCTGAGATATGATCTCTAACGCCCAGGGATCCTGAACATCTCTTGCCCAAGCCTGGGCGAAGAGGGAAAGTCTGCCCCCCACTAGATCCGGTCCCGGATCGGGGGCCCTCAATTCATGCTGTCTTAGGGGCAGCAGCAGGTTTTCTGGCCTGTTTGCCCCTGTTCCAGGACTGGTTAGGTTTCCAGCCTTGTCTGTAGCGAGCAACAGCTCCTTCCTGTTTTGGTGCAGAGGAAGTTGATGCTGCTCCTGCTTTGAAATTACGAAAGGAACGAAAATTGGACTGTCTAGCCTTGGCTTTGGCCTTGTCCTGAGGCAGGGCATGACCTTTACCTCCTGTAATGTCAGCAATAATCTCTTTCAAGCCGGGCCCGAATAAGGTCTGCCCTTTGAAAGGAATATTAAGCAATTTAGATTTAGACATAACATCAGCTGACCAGGATTTCAGCCACAGAGCTCTGCGTGCCTGAATGGCGAATCCTGAATTTTTAGCCGCAAGTTTAGTTAAATGTACTACGGCATCTGAAATAAATGAATTAGCTAACTTAAGGAATTTAAGTTTGTGTGTGATGTCATCTAGTGTGGATGATTGAAGTGTCTCTTCCAGAGACTCAAACCAAAATGCTGCTGCAGCCGTGACAGGCGCAATACATGCAAGAGGTTGCAATATAAACCCTTGTTGAACAAACATTTTCTTAAGGTAACCCTCTAATTTTTTATCCATTGGATCTGAAAAAGCACAGCTATCCTCCACTGGGATAGTGGTACGCTTAGCTAAAGTAGAAACTGCTCCCTCCACCTTAGGGACCATTTGCCATAAGTCCCGTGTGGCGGCGTCTATTGGAAACATCTTTCTGAATATAGGAGGGGGTGAGAAAGGCACACCGGGTCTATCCCACTCCTTAGTAACAATGTCAGTAAGTCTCTTAGGTATAGGAAAAACGTCAGTACTCGTCGGTACCGCAAAATATTTATCCAACCTACACATTTTCTCTGGGATTGCAACTGTGTTACAATCATTCAGAGCCGCTAATACCTCCCCTAGTAACACACGGAGGTTCTCAAGCTTAAATTTAAAATTTGAAATGTCTGAGTCCAGTTTATTTGGATCAGAACCGTCACCCACAGAATGAAGCTCTCCGTCTTCACGTTCTGCAAACTGTGACGCAGTATCAGACATGGCCCTTGCATTATCAGCGCACTCTGTTCTCACCCCAGAGTGATCACGTTTACCTCTTAGTTCTGGTAGTTTAGCCAAAACTTCAGTCATAACAGTAGCCATATCTTGTAATGTGATTTGTAATGGCCGCCCAGATGTACTCGGCGCTACAATATCACGCACCTCCTGAGCGGGAGATGCAGGTACTGACACGTGAGGCGAGTTAGTCGGCATAACTCTCCCCTCGTTGTTTGGTGAAATATGTTCAATTTGTACAGATTGACTGTTTTTTAAAGTAGCATCAATACATTTAGTACATAAATTTCTATTGGGCTCCACTTTGGCATTAACACATATAGCACAGAGATATTCCTCTGAATCAGACATGTTTAACACACTAGCAAATAAACAGCAACTTGAAAATACTTTTCAAAGTAATTTACAAATAATATGAAAACGAACTGTGCCTTTAAGAAGCACAGAAAAAAATTATAACAGTTAAAATAATTAAGTTATAGCATCAATCTTTGTCAGAATATACAGTTTTAGCAAAGGATTGTTCCCCTCAGCAAATAAACAACACAACTTTAGCAAAGGTTTAATCCCATTAGCAAAGATAACAATTTCTGAAAGCAGGAAACAAATTACAGAATAAACGTTTTTATCTCAGTCAAACTATAATTCTCACAGCTCTGCTGAGAGAAATTACCTCCCTCAAAATAAGTTTGAAGACCCCTGAGCTCTGTAGAGATGAACCGGATCATGCAGGGAATACAATGAGTTGCTGACTGAAATATTTGATGCATAGTAAAAGCGCCCCTCCCCCACACACACAGCAGTGAGGGAGAACAGAAACTGACAGAAAAAACAGATTTAAGCAACTGCCAAGTGGAAAAATAGTGCCCAAACATTTATTCACTCAGTACCTCAGTAAATGAAAACGATTTTACATTCCAGCAAAAACATTAAACATAATCTCTAGTTATTAAACAGCTTTATGTCTTTCTTACAGTGTAATTCTAGTGAAGTACCATTCTCCCAGAATACTGAAGTGTAAAGTATACATACATGACATTATATCGGTATGGCAGGATTTTCTCATCAATTCCATTGTCAGAAAATAAAAACTGCTACATACCTCTATGCAGATTCATCTGCCCGCTGTCCCCTGATCTGAAGTTTACCTCACTCCTCAGATGGCCGAGAACAGCAATATGATCTTAACTACTCCGGCTAAAATCATAGCAAAACTCTGGTAGATTCTTCCTCAAACTCTGCCAGAGAGGTAATAACACACTCCGGTGTTATTTTAAAATAACAAACTTTTGATTGAAGATATAAAACTAAGTATAATCACCATAGTCCTCTCACACGACCTATCTAGTTGCTGGGTGCAAGAGAATGACTGGAGGTGACGTAGAGGGGAGGAGCTATATAGCAACTCTGCTGGGTGAATCCTCTTGCACTTCCTGTAGGGGAGCAGATAATATCCCACAAGTAATGATGACCCGTGGACTGATCACACTTAACAGAAGAAATATACATTTCTGACATTCAAAAACAAAACAAAAACAAATCAGTGACCAATATAGCCACCTTTCTTTGCAAGGACACTCAAAAGCCTGCCATCCATGGATTCTGTCAGTGTTTTGATCTGTTCACCATCAACATTGCGTGCAGCAGCAACCACAGCCTCCCAGACACTGTTCAGAGAGGTGTACTGTTTTCCCTCCTTGTAAATCTCACATTTGATGATGGACCACAGGTTCTCAATGGGGTTCAGATCAGGTGAACAAGGAGGCCATGTCATTAGATTTTCTTCTTTTATACCCTTTCTTGCCAGCCACGCTGTGGAGTACTTGGACGCGTGTGATGGAGCATTGCCCTGCATGAAAATCATGTTTTTCTTGAAGGATGCAGACTTCTTCCTGTACCACTGCTTGAAGAAGGTGTCTTCCAGAAACTGGCAGTAGGACTGGGAGTTGAGCTTGACTCCATCCTCAACCCGAAAAGGCCCCACAAGCTCATCTTTGATGATACCAGCCCAAACCAGTACTCCACTTCCACCTTGCTGGCGTCTGAGTCGGACTGGAGCTCTCTGCCCTTTACCAATCCAGCCACGGGCCCATCCATCTGGCCCATCAAGACTCACTCTCATTTCATCAGTCCATAAAACCTTAGAAAAATCAGTCTTGAGATATTTCTTGGCCCAGTCTTGACGTTTCAGCTTGTGTGTCTTGTTCAGTGGTGGTCGTCTTTCAGCCTTTCTTACCTTGGCCATGTCTCTGAGTATTGCACACCTTGTGCTTTTGGGCACTCCAGTGATGTTGCAGCTCTGAAATATGGCCAAACTGGTGGCAAGTGGCATCTTGGCAGCTGCACGCTTGACTTTTCTTAGTTCATGGGCAGTTATTTTGCGCCTTGGTTTTTCCACACGCTTCTTGCGACCCTGTTGACTATTTTGAATGAAACGCTTGGTTGTTCGATGATCATGCTTCAGAAGCTTTGCAATTTTAAGAGTGCTGCATCCCTCTGCAAGATATCTCACTATTTTTTACTTTTCTGAGCCTGTCAAGTCCTTCTTTTGACCCATTTTGCCAAAGGAAAGGAAGTTGCCTAATAATTATGCACACCTGATATAGGGTGTTGATGTCATTAGACCACACCCCTTCTCATTACAGAGATGCACATCACCTAATATGCTTAATTAGTAGTAGGCTTTCAAGCCTATACAGCTTGGAGTAAGACAACATGCATAAAGAGGATGATGTGGTCAAAATACTAATTTGCCTAATAATTCTGCACTCCCTGTATGTATATATATTTCTATAGATATATACATGCTTTTCTATACAAAACAGATCATCAAATGTATCTCTAAAAATTAACCTTACTCACAATGAATCGCTTGTTAAAATACCGCAATTGAGAATACCAGAGCAGTCTATAATTAGCCAACAATTCTTAGTCCAATGCCGAAATATGGACTGCTAACTTAACAGTGCTTAGTTAACAATATAACAAGATACTTCACATAAATCTTACTAAATCTCAATAAATCTAAGATAACTTTCAGAAAAGTGTAATTAAACTATTTAGCCCACAAATGGTTCTGTAAAACTTCAATTAAAATACTAATTGTGTTATATATTATTAATGCAACAGCCAATCTTTATGCCAATATACCTGGCCTGGAATAACCTCTTATTCAGCCACAATAAAAGAAATTCTAAAATATATCGCAATAACTGTAATTAACTTATGACATTAAAATACAAAAATGCTTCCTAAACATTAATACTTAACACCAGTATACTTTACCAGTTAACCTATTTGTAAGTTTTCAGCTTTTTCAGATAGATACGTTCACCATCATATGAGAGGTATTGCAATAATGAAAATAAAAAGGTTAGCCCAATTTTGCTTTCTAGAAACCGTGTCCACGGCAGCAAGTTTAAGTCCCTCAGTCAAAATTTAGCAGCATCTCCTTTTTTCTTTCTCTGTGCATGAGACTTTATCAAGTGATAAAGTCCACCTCTATTCTAATCATTGATGAACATTTTGGATACTCACTATTGGTGCTGTCTTTCCATTGGCCCTAACGGAGCTGTCTTTCCATTGGCTCTACGAAGTTGAACATTTCATTGGCTTATTGGGAATGTATGGGTTTTAACAGTCAACCCGTTTGGCTGTTACACCAGTTCTAGTCTACTAGGGGGCAGCAGACACAGAAAAGCTGTTTCACCATCAACACTGGAAATACAGATATTCTTATATATTTCCAAACGTATATTTAATATACTCACTTTTTCCTGCACCAGCAAACAAATATATCCAATATATATGGGATCATGTAATACTATTTAACCTGAGTATTTTCATACTAAACATAATATATTATTTCTAATATTTTAAAAGATGCATTTTAAAGTCACATTTTCTATGAAAGGATTTAAAAGGATTATAATACAGCATGGATACAACTACTTTCTCAGTTATCATCTTAATATCACTTACATACCTTGTGAATAGCAGCAGTCTGTAGTAATTTCATATAGCTATATTTACATTTGATTATTATCCCATATTAATATAACTATTTCATATCTGTGGATATTATTTTAATATTTAGTGTATCATTTGAAAAGCAGGAATGTAAGTTTAGATGCCTACCCATTATTGGTAAAAAACCTGGGTTGTTCTTGCTGATTGGTGGATAAATTCACCCACCAATAAACAAGTGCTGTCCAGAGTACTGAACCAAAATTGTATGGCTCCTTAGCTAAGATGCCTTCTTTTTCAAATAAAGATAGCAAGAGAATGAAGAAAAATTGATAAAATGATTAAATTAGAAAGTTGCTTAAAATTGCATGCTCTACCTGAATCACGAAAGAAAAAATTTGGGTTCAGTGTCCCTTTAAGTGCACGCTTTCAAGCTCATCCCTGCTACTTTTACACTGTCACACATTCACACACGTCACAGCGTTCCCGCCAGCAGATCAGCTTCACACTGACTGGTTCAGATTTTTAAATTTTTTCGATCAGCCGCACATGCTACTGAGTTGCTCTCATATTCAGCTCAGCATTTATTGGTTCATGGCAGCGTAACGGTATAGAACCGGTGGAACCTATCTCCCCTGGCCAGGGCAGCAGCACCCAGCAGCACTGGTAGCACCTAGGAGCAGGACAACAACCATGGCGGTAAGTACCCGGGGGGCTGTGGGCTCCAAGCTCACCCTGGCTGCAGGCCCTGCTACATTCAGCCAGTGTCCCGGCCAGCAGATCAGCTTCACATCATCGGTACAGACTTTACCACTTTTTGTCCAGTCATGATACTGAGTTGCACTTTCTGACTCAGCATAGATAACTACACATTCTGAATACAAAGATTAATGTGGAGTGAGCTAAGCCGAGTCAGGAGCGCAACTCAGTAGTGCTGCTGGACAAAAAGTGGTAAAGCCTCAACTACAACCAGTGTAAAGGTTTAGCGCTCTCGGCTCTCCCATTCTCCTTTTTTATTAGGCAGAATTGGGGTTCTTACTGGCAGCGTGACTGCATAGCACCATTACGTTCTATCTCTTCTCCACTGTACACTATTTCTGTGGTTTCCTATGGCTCATCTTTGCAATGGAACAAGTAAAGTGTTTTTTTAGCCAGAACTTACCCCATAGTAACAGCGGTCAACAGCACCCCCTCCCCAGCCCAGTGCAGGGCAGCAGCACCCAGGATCGCAGCAAGCACCAGGAAGCAGCAGCTGTAATGGATAACTCCATAGCAAATCTTTTATCCAAAATGTCTACTTATCAGAGAAAGCGCGATTGCTCTGTTTTAAACACTGAAGAGCAAGAGGACGCTGATGATAATTGTTCTGTCATACCCTCACACCAATCTGAAGGGGCCATGAGGGAGGTTTTGTCTGAGGGAGAAATTTCAGATTCAGGAAAAATTTCTCATCAAGCTGAACCTGATGTTGTGACATTTAAATTTAAATTAGAACATCTCCGCGCACTGCTTAAGGAGGTGTTATCTACTCTGGATGATTGTGACAATTTGGTCATTCCAGAGAAATTATGCAAGATGGACAGGTTCCTAGAGGTTCCGGTGCCCCCCGAAGCTTTTCCTATACCCAAGCGGGTGGCGGACATAGTAAATAAAGAGTGGGAAAAGCCTGGCATACCTTTTGTTCCTCCCCCTATATTTAAGAAATTATTTCCTATGGTCGACCCCAGAAAGGACTTATGGCAGACAGTCCCCAAGGTCGAGGGGGCAGTTTCTACTCTAAACAAACGCACTACTATTCCTATCGAAGATAGTTGTGCTTTCAAAGATCCTATGGATAAAAAATTGGAAGGTTTGCTTAAAAAGATTTTTGTACAGCAAGGCTACCTTCTACAACCAATTTCATGCATTGTTCCTGTCACTACGGCAGCGTGGTTCTGGTTCGAGGAACTAGAAAAGTCGCTCAGTAGAGAAACTCCATATGAGGAGATTATGGACAGAGTTCACGCTCTTAAATTGGCTAACTCTTTTATTTTAGATGCCGCTTTGCAATTAGCAAAATTAGCGGCGAAAAATTCAGGGTTTGCTATTGTGGCGCGCAGAGCGCTTTGGCTAAAGTCTTGGTCAGCGGATGTGTCATCCAAGACAAAATTACTTAACATTCCTTTCAAAGGAAAAACTTTATTTGGACCTGATTTGAAAGAGATTATTTCAGACATCACTGGGGGAAAGGGCCACGCCCTTCCACAGGATAGGTCTTTTAAGGCTAAAAATAAGCCTATTTTTCGTCCCTTTCGCAGAAATGGACCAGCCTCTAATTCTGCATCTTCTAAGCAAGAGGGTAATGCCTCACAACCCAAACCAGCCTGGAAACCAATGCAAGGCTGGAACAAAGGTAAGCAGGCCAAGAAACCTGCCACTGCTAACAAGACAGCATGAAGGGGTAGCCCCCGATCCGGGACCGGATCTGGTGGGGGGCAGACTCTCTCTCTTTGCTCAGGCTTGGGCAAGAGATGTTCAGGATCCTTGGGCGCTAGAAATAGTTTCTCAAGGTTATCTCCTGGAATTCAAGGAACTACCCCCAAGGGGAAGGTTCCACAAGTCTCGCTTATCCTCAAACCAAATAAAGAGACAGGCATTCTTACATTGTGTAGAAGACCTGTTAAAGATGGGAGTGATACACCCAGTTCCAATAAAGGAACAAGGAATGGGATTTTATTCCAATCTGTTCGTAGTTCCCAAAAAAGAGGGAACGTTCAGACCAATTTTGGATTTGAAGATCCTAAACAAATTTCTCAGGGTACCATCGTTCAAAATGGAAACTATTCGAACGATTCTACCCACCATCCAGGAAAGTCAATTTATGACTACCGTGGATCTAAAGGATGCGTACCTACATATCCCTATCCACAAGGAACATCATCAGTTCCTAAGGTTCGCTTTTCTGGACAAACATTACCAGTTTGTGGCTCTTCCATTCGGATTAGCCACTGCTCCAAGGATTTTCACAAAGGTGCTAGGGTCCCTTCTAGCGGTTCTAAGACCAAGGGGCATTGCAGTAGTACCTTACTTGGACGACATTCTAATACAAGCGTCGTCCCTGTCAAAGGCAAAGGCTCATACGGACATCGTTCTAGCCTTTCTCACGTCTCACGGATGGAAGGTGAACAAAGAAAAGAGTTCTCTGTCCCCGTCAACAAGAGTTCCCTTCTTGGGAACAATAATAGATTCCTTAGAAATGAGGATTTTTCTGACAGAGGTCAGAAAATCAAAACTTCTAAGCTCTTGTCAAGTGCTTCATTCTGTTCCTCGTCCTTCCATAGCGCAGTGCATGGAAGTAATAGGATTGATGGTTGCAACAATGAACATAGTTCCTTTTGCACGAATTCATCTAAGACCATTACAACTGTGCATGCTCAAACAGTGGAATGGGGATTATACAGACTTGTCTCCAATGATTCAAGTAGATCAAAAGACCAGAGATTCACTCCGTTTGTGGCTGACCCTGGACCATCTGTCCCAGGGAATGAGCTTCCGCAGGCCAGAGTGGGTCATTGTCACAACCGACGCCAGTCTAGTGGGCTGGGGTGCGGTCTGGGAATCCCTGAAAGCCCAGGGTCTATGGTCTCGGGAAGAGTCTCTTCTCCCGATAAACATTCTGGAACTGAGAGCGATATTCAATGCTCTCAAAGCCTGGCCTCAACTAGCAAAGGCCAAATTCATAAGGTTCCAATCAGACAACATGACGACTGTTGCTTATATCAATCATCAAGGGGGAACAAAGAGTTCCCTGGCGATGAAAGAAGTGACCAAAATAATTCAATGGGCGGAGGATCACTCCTGCCACTTGTCTGCGATCCACATCCCAGGAGTGGAAAATTGGGAAGCGGATTTTCTGAGTCGTCAGACATTTCATCCGGGGGAGTGGGAACTCCATCCGGAAATCTTTGCCCAAATAACTCAATTATGGGGCATTCCAGACATGGATCTGATGGCGTCTCGTCAGAACTTCAAGGTTCCTTGCTACGGGTCCAAATCCAGGGATCCCAAGGCGACTCTAGTAGATGCACTAGTAGCACCTTGGACTTTCAACCTAGCTTACGTATTCCGACCGTTTCCTCTCATTCCCAGGCTGGTAGCCAGGATCAATCAGGAGAGGGCCTCGGTGATCTTGATAGCTCCTGCGTGGCCACGCAGGACTTGGTATGCAGACCTGGTGAATATGTCATCGGCTCCACCATGGAAGCTACCTTTGAGACAGGACCTTCTTGTTCAAGGTCCATTCGAACACCCAAATCTGGTCTCCCTCCAACTGACGGCTTGGAGATTGAACGCTTGATTCTATCAAAGCGTGGGTTTTCAGATTCGGTGATAGATACTCTGGTTCAGGCCAGAAAACCTGTAACTAGAAAAATTTACCATAAAATATGGAAAAAATATATCTGTTGGTGTGAATCCAAGGGATTCTCATGGAATAAGATAAAAATTCCTAAAATTCTCTCCTTTCTTCAAGAAGGTTTGGAGAAAGGATTATCTGCAAGTTCCCTAAAGGGAAAGATCTCTGCTTTATCTGTCTTACTACACAAAAGACTGGCAGCTGTGCCAGATGTTCAAGCATTTGTTCAGGCTCTGGTTAGGATCAAGCCTGTTTACAGACCTTTGACTCCTCCCTGGAGTCTAAATCTAGTTCTTTCTGTTCTTCAAGGGGTTCCGTTTGAACCCTTACATTCCATAGATATTAAGTTACTATCTTGGAAAGTTTTGTTTTTGGTTGCAATTTCTTCTGCTAGAAGAGTTTCAGAGTTATCTGCTCTGCAGTGTTCTCCTCCTTATCTGGTGTTCCATGCAGATAAGGTGGTTTTGCGTACTAAGCCTGGTTTTCTTCCTAAAGTTGTTTCTAACAAAAATATTAACCAGGAGATAGTTGTACCTTCTTTGTGTCTGAATCCAGTTTCAAAGAAGGAACGTTTGTTACACAATTTGGACGTTGTCCGTGCTCTAAAGTTCTATTTTTAGGCTACTAAAGATTTCAAACAAACATCTTCCTTGTTTGTTGTTTATTCTGGTAAAAGGAGAGGTCAAAAAGCGACTTCTACCTTTCTTTCCTTTTGGCTTAAAAGCATCATCCAATTGGCTTATGAGACTGCCGGACGGCAGCCTCCTGAAAGAATCACAGCTCACTCCACTAGGGCTGTGGCTTCCACATGGGCCTTCAAGAACGAGGCTTCTGTTGACCAGATATGTAAGGCAGCGACTTGGTCTTCACTGCACACTTTTGCCAAATTTTACAAATTTGATACTTTTGCTTCTTCGGAGGCTATTTTTGGGAGAAAGGTTTTGCAAGCTGTGGTTCCTTCCGTTTAGGTGACCTGATTTGCTCCCTCCCTTCATCCGTGTCCTAAAGCTTTGGTATTGGTTCCCACAAGTAAGGATGACGCCGTGGACCGGACACACCAATGTTGGAGAAAACAGAATTTATGCTTACCTGATAAATTACTTTCTCCAACGGTGTGTCCGGTCCACGGCCCGCCCTGGTTTTTTAATCAGGTCTGATGAATTATTTTCTCTAACTACAGTCACCACGGTATCATATGGTTTCTCCTATATATATTTCCTCCTGTCCGTCGGTCGAATGACTGGGGTGGGCGGAGCCTAGGAGGGATCATGTGACCAGCTTTGCTGGGACTCTTTGCCATTTCCTGTTGGGGAAGAGAATATCCCACAAGTAAGGATGACGCCGTGGACCGGACACACCGTTGGAGAAAGTAATTTATCAGGTAAGCATAAATTCTGTTTTTTCCCCAGGGCACCCCATGCCCCAATAAATATATACCACGTGCACTCCCACCCCATGGAGAGGCAATTGGTAAACACACCACTCACTTGCCCATATTTTTTTTCTACTGTGAAGGAACTAGCACCCCCGCAACTGCTGTGACAAAGAAAAGTATGAGACAAAAAGAAAAAGAAAAAGCAAACCAAGCCAGCTAAAGGGTGGGCGGGAGGGAGCTGCTATTACCAGACAAAATTCTGTCAAGTTATTGCCCACTTCTTTCCCGCTCAGCCCCTCAAACCCGGCTTTCAAAAAACTCCTCCCCCTTCACCAAATCCCACAACAAATCCCGGGCCTCTTCCTCCCCCAGGTCAAAAGTCCCATCCCCTCGACTACGCGCGCTCTGGGGACCTCCTTGACCTTCTAAGTCTTCAAGTACCGGCCCTTCCACCTTACTTATCCTATTTTACAAACACACAAATAATAAATAAGCCGAGACATAACTCGGTATAAAATTGGCCGCAGCCCTTTTATTAAATATAAACCTTTAAATCACTTATAAATAACACTTATATAAATAACCATCACTATATTGTGATTAATAACTTTGTCATCATCAAATTTCATTATATCATAACTGTGCCATCAAGTGGTACTAGTTCCCTTACTGGTAACATGGCCGTCATTCCACTGGACCCAACTAATTCATTGCTGAGCCCGTCAAAATCGTATTTCCATTTTTTCCCCAGGGCACCCCATGCCCCAATAAATATATACCACGTGCACTCCCACCCCATGGAGAGGCAATTGGTAAACACACCACTCACTTGGCCATATTCCTTTTTCTACTGTGAAGGAACTAGCACCCCCGCAACTGCTGTGACAAAGAAAAGTATGAGACAAAAAGAAAAAGAAAAAGCAAACCAAGCCAGCTAAAGGGTGGGCGGGAGGGAGCTGCTATTACCAGACAAAATTCTGTCAAGTTATTGCCCACTTCTTTCCCGCTCAGCCCCTCAAACCCGGCTTTCAAAAAACTCCTCCCCCTTCACCAAATCCCACAACAAATCCAGGGCCTCTTCCTCCCCCAGGTCAAAAGTCCCATCCCCTCGACTACGCGCGCTCTGGGGACCTCCTTGACCTTCTAAGTCTTCAAGTACCGGCCCTTCCACCTTACTTATCCTATTTTACAAACACACAAATAATAAATAAGCTGAGACATAACTTTGGTATAAAATTGTCCGCAGCCATTTTATTAAATATAAACCTTTAAATCACTTATAAATAACACTTATATAAATAACCATCACTATATTGTGATTAATAACTTTGTCATCATCAAATTTCATTATATCATAACTGTGCCATCAAGTGGTGCTAGTTCCCTTACTGGTAACATGGCCGTCATTCCACTGGACCCAACTAATTCATTGCTGAGCCCGTCAAAATCGTATTTCCATTTTTTTCCTAGGGGACCCCATGCCTCTATAAATATATACCACGTGCACTCCCATCCCATGGAGAGGCAATTGGTAAACACACCACTCACTTGGCCATATTCCTTTTTCTACTGTGAAGGAACTAGCACCCCAACCAATGACTGGCCTGATTCATTAGCCCAGTCCCGCCACACCCACCAGTTCTTTCAGAACTTCCTTAAAATCTAACAGAAATAGCTGCAGGCCAAACTCATTAAGGTGAAATCTATCCTTCAGATAAAACTCCCTTTGACCCACTTCATCCAAATCCATGTGACGTGCTACAGTACCCCCAACCCGCCTGATAAAAGACCCAATCAACTTATTAATCTTCCTCCTGCTCTTTTCCAACCTAACCAAGTCCCATGCCGCTCTCCAAACCATTCTCGGGCAGAATATCAGATCAAACAATTCTAATTGTTGGATACAGGTCCCTTATTCTTTCCAGATCTCTCTTGATTCTCCTCACCAACTCCCTCTGTGACATAAAGCCTAAATCGTTCCCACCCACATGCACAATCAATATGCCCGGAGGGGGAAATTGTTTACAATAGTCAACAAAAATTGGTAACACTCCACCCCATTGAAGTCCCCGCACTCCAAACCATTTTACCACCCAGAGATCCGGGGGGCACCCCAACTGAAGGCTGTCTACTCTCTTCCTTGCATCATTCCTGACCCAGTAGACGAAGGAATGCCCTATCACCCAAATGCTCTTTCTTCCTAAAAGAAACAAGACAGACAACAAAGCATCATTCCCTCACACCTTTAATTCTGGGCAAATGTAAACATGAAATCTTTTAGAACCCCACCTCCCAATGATTTTAACCAATTTTTCATCCAGTCCCAACCCTGAAGCTTCAGTAGCTGCCCCAATGCAAAACGAATGAGAACCAAATTCAGCAGGATTCAAACCCAAATGTATTAAAACTTTATGTAAAATCCCCCTGAACTGGTATTGAGACAAAAAAGATCCATCCCCAATGCATAAACAACGGGCCTGCAAGACGAGGCCGTATACTCAGGAATTGTTGCAAACATCGGCATGGACAAATCTCAACACCACTAGGAAACAGCACTACATTCTTCCATTTTCCATACTGATCAGTCTTACTTTTCTTTAACATCAAGTCAGCTCTGCCATCAGACACAATAACATGTTTTACCCCCCCCCCCCCCCCGATATCCACCGGTTCCTGCTAACCAATTCCAAAATGCAGAAGGCCCCAAAAAATGCCAGATTGAAGGCTGTACGAAATAACATAACCTCATAAGGAGAGGAACAAATCTCAGGAAGAGTATCCCAAATCCTCCCCAGCAGTGGGAAGGTAATGGGCCGTCTGCCATCTCTGCTACTCTTCTTCTTTTTTAAACCCTTGAGTACCTGTCTGACACAGAACATTTTGGTTACGTCAACTAAAACTAACAGCTTAAATCGAAACGCCAAGGCAGACAGTTTCTTGTCCATTGCAGCAGAGGATAAACCAATACTCCTCCACTGCCACAACCATACCAAAAGAGGGCCTTTTAAATCATCCACCCCTTCTAGGATTCTCTGCGAAGACAACCAATCCTCCCACTCTTTCCAAACTCTGACATAGGTTGACCATGTGCCTTCCGCCAAGGAATCCTTCACCAGTCCAGCCAATCCTCCATCACAAGCTTCCATAGCTGTTCCGGAAACTGGCACCCCACCTCGTCTGCTTGTGGAGCCAATTCTCAAAATCGTGTCCACTGGAAATGAGATAAAGCTTCAGCAATACAGTTACTCATCCCAGGGATATGCCTCGCCCTAACAAACACATTCATGCGCAGGCATCTCAGAACCAACACTCTCACCCCCATGTTTTCAGTGTAAAATATGACAGATTTGTTCCTCAAATCCTGGTCCCAAACAAACAATGTCACTATGATGGGGAACAATTCCAGAAAGACCAGGTTGCGAACCAAATCCATCACAAACCAAGACTCCGGCCACGCTGCCGTGCACCAGTGGCCCTGAAAATAAGCCCCAAAACCATGCCCCCCAGCGGCATCAGTCACCAGACTTAACTCAACATTCAACACTCTATCCTCCTGGAATAGAGCAAAACCATTAAAATTCCCCAGGAATTTTTCCCATACCCACAAATCATCCTTAATTCCTTGGGATAACCGCACAAAATGATGCTGCTTAATATCCTTAGCCATTGCCAAAGATAGCCTTCTGCAGAAAACCCTCCCAATTGGGATGATCCTGTATGCAAAATTCAATTTCCCTTACAGAGACTTAATTTCTCTCAAAGTCACCTTGGGCATCCTCAAAAAACAGCGGATGACGCCCACCATATCACAAATCTTGTCCATCGGAAGCCGACACTCCATTCTCTCAGAATTGAAGGTAATTCCAAGGAAATTGAGGGCCGTAACAGGTCCTTACGATTTTTCAGAACTCCAAAATCATTGGCCACTCGGTAACAAGTATCCCTCAACTGGACACACACATTTGTTCCTGCCGGGCCTACGAACAAAAAATAATTAAGGTAGTGAACTACCGACGTGTACCCCTACTCGGCTCTGATCACCCATTCCAAAAAGGTGCTAAAAACCTCAAACAGTGAACACGAGATGGAACACCCCATCGGGAGGCAGAGGTCCACATAAAAAGAATCACTGAAACAACATCACAATAAATAGTGAGATGTAGGGTGAACAGGTAGCAACCGTAAAGCAGCCTCAATATAAATTTTAGCTAGGCATGCCTTGTGCCCTGCCTCTTTTATGAGTTTGGTGGCCAAATCAAACGAAGCATAATATACTGATGCAAGTTCCTCCGGGATGCCATAGTTCACCAAATCCCCTTTTGGAAACGACAGATGGTGGATCATGCGGAACTTGCCCGGGTTCTTTTTAGGAACCACTCCGAGAGGTGAAATACGCAAGTTAGGGATAGGAGGTTCCCTGAAAGGACCCGCCATTCTACCCAATGCCACTTCCTTGTCAAGTTTTTCCTGGACAATCCCCGGTCACTCCCTAGCCGATTTTAAATTACCCTTAAAATGAGCCACCCCTTTATTAGATGGAATCCTGGCGTATTGGGCGAGCCACCGCTCCATCGCGCTTACCTTCACCGGGGTTGCCCCCCTTTTCAGGCAACTCCGAGTTCCCTCCGGCCTTACCTTTTCGGAAGCACCTAGAGAAGGCATGGTCTCCCACACACCCCGTGCACTCATGTCGGAATTTGCACGAGGCTCCCCATTTGCACACTTTTTCATTGTAAGCAAACAAAATCCTTTTTTAATGCTTGCCGACAATCCCCCTTGAAGTTGGCTGCCGACTCCAGCCCGAAAAGGCTGTATATTCCGGAGAGGGGTCATGATTTTTAACCACAACCCCATGTCCTTATCATCCCAGCGCATGTTCGGTTTAACCGATAGTCGCTGCCGGAATTGTTCATCATAGGCCCACCAGGCCATCCCTCTGTACGTCCGTTGCGCAGCAGCAATCTCATCTAAGTAGCAAAAGAGTGCTGCACCCTGGTCAGGGAACTTGCCCGCCATAGAAGACGAACGCCTGAAACCAATTACTGAAGGTTTTTGGTAACTTTCTGTAATGTTTCTTCCGCTCCTCCTCCTCCTTTTTAGGATTGATCTAAAGGTAACAGGGAGAACAACTCTCTTTTGTATATTTTTTCCCTTATCTCTGCCATCAAGTGCATGTCCAAAGGGCCAAAGAAGCAAAGGCAGGATCGCGCCAACGCAGTATCCGCTATCTTAATCTCCGAATTCCTGAGTACTTTAATAGGGAGACCCCCTGTGGCAACTGATGGTACCCCAGGGGCCTTATCCCCCGTCACAATAACCTCCTTGGGAAGCGGCAGGAGGGACCCAAACGCTAGCAATTGAAGGAGGCCCCCTTTTCTCGGCCCCTTCAATCTTAGCCAGCAGTTCCCTTAACCCAGCTACTATTGTTCCTGACACAGAATCCCCCACACATTCAGACACATTCCCTTGACCCCTAGAACCCGCAGCAACCCCCACATACCCACTCTCACCTGTCCATGTTTCTCCATCCCGCCTGGGCTGAACCGGTCGGACCTCAGCCGTTGTGCTCGGCATACACAGGATCCCACCGCTACTAGGTTCCATATCCATCCCTTGTTACTCAGGCCACTTGAAATTAGGGACCGTGGCTCCACTCTTCTGTCATCTGCAATACAGTGTCCCAAAGGTGAAGGATTAACTGAAACACCCCTATCACCCTGGGACCGCAATGACCCAACCACCCTAGAATTCCCAGGATCGCGGCCCCTGATATATGGGACTGCCCCTTCTAATAAACTTCCCAGCTGACCCTGGGGCCTAATTTGAATGGGAGTAGGGGGGACCATCTCCTCCTCAGAGGATTCTAACCCCAAGGACAAAATGCCTAATTCCTCCCAATCATCATCCCCATTACCCGGTAACCGTGTGTGATAACCTTCCCCCTCCTCACCTAAATACTCCAGGGTAAGCCAATTCCTCCAGTAGGCCCACTAAACCCCCTAACTGCAGTTCCCCACTCGGGACCACCCTAACCTGAAGGCCTAACTGCGCCCTGGGGACCCTGACCCCTGATGAGGGAACCGGCTGTGTAACCGACAAAGTAGGGGGCTCACACACTGCCTCAGGCCCAACCGGGCAGTCACCTAAGTCCCGCCTCAGTTTCAGGCCCCAACAGACCATGTTCTTGCCTCTTACCTATTGTCACACTCTCACCAACTGACTTCGGTAAGGGCCTCTGCTCCTGCACTATGCTGCTCTGCCGCTGGGACAAGACCAGGACCTCCGAAATCTCCTTCACAGCAGAAGTCGGTTTCTTTGAACTCCGTCGCTGGGAAGGACTCAAACTGTGGCGCCTTCTTCCCCCAGCACTCCTGACATCATCCAGACTCAATTTGACAGGGGGCCTTGACCTGCGAAATGGACGTGAACGAGACTCCACCTGTTCTCCCACATCCTCTTCACCCTCATCCAGCAACGACCGGAGCCTGCTTTCAAGCCAAGCCGGACCACGGGACTCAGCCGTCTCTTTAAGTTGGGCCATCATCTCTTCTAATGATGCCATCCTCTGAGCGGGAAAAAGCTGCTATCACCAGACAAAATTCTGTCAAGTGATTTCCCGCTTCTTTCTCGCTCAGCCCCTCAAACCCGGCTTTCAAAAAACTCCTCCCCCTTCACCAAATCCCACAATCAATCCTGGGCCTCTTCCTCCCCCAGGTCAAAAGTCCCCTCGACTGTGCGTGCTCCGGGAACCTCCTGATCTAGCCCATAGCTGCTATTTGTATGTAGGGTTACCAGCTGTGCTTCATAAAAATACCAGACGACCTATAGGTGATTGGATATGGGACCTAGCTGAGTTCATGCAATGTCTCCACAAAAGCTCAACATTAGGCCCCACCCTTGATCCCACTACATATATTTTTCACAAGCAGTCATTTTTTCCACTTTGTTGCCAAAAACACATGTACAGAGCAGTGATGTGACCCCCTTAGCTGCTAAAGGTACACAACCAGCAATGCTTTAACACCCCCATGGTTGCCTGTAACACATATAATAGAAAATGCACAGTGTAACTTCTTTTTGAGCCATATTTCTAGCTGGTCCTTTACATTTAGCTGACAGGGTCTTTAAAAATACCAGACATTTAGGAGTCCAGTATTTTTGTACAGATTCTACTGGACAGCCTGCAAAAATACTGCGCTGCCTGGTTGAATACTGGACACCTGGCAACCCTAGCATAGCTACCAATATTTGTGGCTACATATTAGTGACTCATGGGGTTGAGGGGTGCCATGTCATTGGTGGCGGGGTCATGTGCAGATGGTGGGTGGGACCATCGGCGTGTCTTGGGCGCCTCTGGGTGCTTATGGTGGGAGGCAAAGGGAAAATTTGCAAGTAAGGAAATATAACTGCCTCATGACAGCCGATAGAGCCTAGAATTAGGGACTGTCCCTCTAAAAACTGGAGTCAAGCTATCAGACAGTTGAAAAATCCAAGTCAAGCTATCAGGCACTGTTTTGGAGCTATCAGACAGTTATAAAACAGTAGTCGAGCTATCAGACACTTATTTGTTAGCACTTTCTTAAGACTATTAAAGGTTGTACCATACATATATGCTAATAAGAAATGTTTTAATGAATACAACAAGCATTTTTGTTATAAATGTCACTCAAATTTAAAAAAAAAATCATTTTCCAGCATTTCTCTAAGAGTTAAAAACAAAATTCCCCATTGTGCCACTATATATTCACCAAAGCTATCTCACACAATGACCCCTCTACGATATCACAAATTATGGGAACTTTTTACTGTGGAATTTTAAAAATAACGGGCCCCAAATATCCCTCAAATATGCAAAAATATGCACATTCAAACAATTTCACTTAGGGATAAAAACAAAATCTCCCATTGTGCCACTAAATTTTCACAACAGCTATCTCACACAATGACCCCTCTACAATATCACAAAGTATGGGGACTTTTTACTGTGGAATTTTAAAAATATTTGGCCCCAAATGTCTCTCAAATTGCAAAAATAGGCATTTTTCAGCAAATTCACTTAGGGATAAAAACAAAATCTCCCATTTTGCCACTAAATTTTCACCACAGCTATCTCACACAATGACCCCTCTACAATATCACAAAGTATGGGGACTTTTTACTGTGGAATTTTAAAAATAACGGGCCCCAAATATCCCTCAAATTGCAAAAATAGGCACATTCAAACAATTTCACTTGGGGATAAAAACAAAAACTCCCATTGTGCCACTACATTTTCACAAGAGCCACTTTATATTGCCCACAGCTATCTCACACAATGACCCCTCTACAATATCACAAAGTATGGGGACTTTTTACTGTGGAATTTTAAAAATATTGGGCTCCAAATGTCCCTCAAATTGCAAAAATATGCATTTTTCAGCAAATTCACTTAGGGATAAAACGAAACCTCCCATTGTGCCACTACATTTTCACGACAGCTATCCCTCATAATGACCCCTCTACAATATCACAAAGTATGGGGACTTTTTACTGTGGAAATTTAAAAATATTGGGCCCCAAATGTCACTCAAATTGCAAAAATAGGCACATTCAAACAATTTCACTTGGGGATAAAAACAAAAACTCCCATTGTGCCACTACATTTTCACAAGAGCTATCTCACACAATGACCCCTCTACCATATCACAAATTATTGGGACATTTTACTGTGGAATTTTAAAAATATTGCACATAAATGTCCCTCAAATTGCAAAAATATGCATTTTTCAGCAAATTCACTTAGGGATAAAACCAAAATCTCCCATTGTGCCACTAAATATTGCCCACAGCTATCTCACACAATGACCCCTCTACGATATCACAAATTATGGGGACTTTTTACTGTGGAATTTTAAAAATAACGGGCCCCAAATATCCATCTAATTAAAAAAATAGGCACTAGCCAGCAATGTCACTTAGGAATAAAAACAAAATCTCCCATTGTGCCACTAAATTTTCACAAGAGATATCTCACACAATGACCCCTCTACGATATCACAAAGTATGGGGTCTTTTTACTGTGAAATTTTAAAAATATTGAGCCCAAATGTCCATCTAATTGCAAAAATAGGCACATTCAAACAATTTGACTTGGGGATAAAAACAAAAACTCCCATTGTGCCACTAAATTTTCACAAGAGCTATCTCACACAATAACCCCTCTATGATATCACAAAGTATGGGGACTTTTTACTGTGGAATTTTAAAAATATTGAGCCCCAAATATCCATCTAATTGCAAAAATAGGCACTTGCCACCAATTTCACATAGCAATAAAAACAAAATCTCCCATTGTGCCACTAAATATTCACCACAGCTATCTCACACAATGACCCCTCTACGATATCACAAATTATGGGGACTTTTTACTGTGGAATTTTAAAAATATTGGGCCATAAATGTCCCTCAAATTGTATGCACAATATCTTAAACAAAGATTTTTTAAAGCATATGCAATAGTGGAGTATACCTGATTGCTTCAGACTGAACAGTATATATTTCAAATTGAATAACATATATGGCGGCATTTAAGCAAATATTTTTAAAGCATATGCAGAAGTTGGATATACCTGATTGTGCAGGCAGAATAATGTATAGTTCAAATAGTATAGCATATGTAGCAGCAGATAAAAAAGCTATAATGTGCAACAATATATAACAAAGTATGGAGAAATATGCAAATAGTATTATCTACCATCAGGCTAAACATATTATATACCAATATAGAAAACATCTTAAACAAATATGTTTAAAGCATAACAATAGTTGAGTGTATATAGGAGGAAAAGTGCGGTATGTTGCGAGGAAAACCGCAAGAGTGACTTCTGGAAAACCTCAGAGCACTTTGGGGTCTTTATGGGGGGGGGGGGGGGCAGAGACTTACCTAACAGCAGGGCAATGGCTCTCTTATGGTTTCTAATAGCATAGGGTTAATTAAAATGCAAACTACAATACAGCTGAACGTATGAGAGAGTTATCAAGTGAGGAAACAGTTGACCCTACTATAAGTAACAGCTTCTAGGGGTAAGCTAATAGCAGTGGAGGTATTTGACCTAACCTAACAGCAGGGCCCTAGCTCTCCTGTAGCTTCTAGTAGCATAGGGTCAAGATCCTTACACATATAGGTTACCATCACCGCATAAGAAGGTGTATGTAATCAGCAATACAATATGTGAGCTAAGGGGTGATAGCTATCAGTGAACATCAAGGAGTAACCAATATCCCTACGCAAATAGCCTATCATTTCCAAGTGAAAAGGCATATACTGTATAGTCAGCTATCTCCTTTATATTTAACAGTGGGTTCTCAGCGGTAAAGTTTCATGTATGTATAATAATACAGACACATCATGCTGTTTCGGCCGCAGACAGCACATTGCCCATAAGACTACAAGATATAGATAAATAAATTATACTATAGCAAGGATCCAGTTGCATATATAGTAGAATCCTGCATCAATGGGAGAAGTTTCATAATATAATGGATACACAACTGTATTGTAAAATATCTCAGTTATAATATGCCTTTGCCACGTTAAATAGCAGACAGGCAGGTGAGTCAAAGGGGATACTGTGTACCTTTATGCTCCGTATATAGCGATCATCATGAAATTTTGTTTTGAATCCTTATCCTACTATTAAATATATGCATATAAGTGCCTCAAATAACATGTGATCTAGAAACACCCCAAACAGGTTACATTCAACCTTAAGACCCTGTATCTCTCTGGTATCGTCATTACTTGATGTAACAGATAGCCTAGCCAATTAGCAAGTAATTAAAACATTAACCATACTCTGTCTATAGGTATAGAAGTAGATAAACACATGGGGAAAAGTATAGGCGGCCTGAGAGTTAGATCACAATAACAGGTATACCTAATAAGCATTAACAACAGGAAACAAGATTAGCATAATACAAATAAACGAATTTAGGGTATAGGGTAAGAGAAACAAAAATTGGCAGTGCTACAAATATTCAACATAAGTGTGCCAGTCTTAACTTGTACCATACTGTACATCCAGCCAAATAAAGATCACTCATTATGAGCAGTTTAGCCAATACCCAACTTGACGGCGCTAACTTGCCCAAGAATCAAAGGAGATCTGTAGCGCCCAAAAAGATTGCCATTAAGGGGGAATAAAGATTGTAAAAATAACACAACTGTATGGAGATTAACAGCTATACCAGGTACAAGGCTAAAGAAAGGGTAAAAGGCATTTGGTGGTATAAGCCACGTGTAGGTTAGAGATGCCTGGGGAGTATTTCTAGAGGGTCCCAATGTAGCCATAGTAGATGTCTGCAAAATATGTTTGTGAGTAGTAAATCTAAAATTACGAAGATATGAATACAGAAGAAAATGATGGTAGCAAGATCACATGAGAACTGCATAAAGCCATATAGGACTAAGCTTTGACCCCCCCAAGTGGTAACAGGCGGAAATTACAACTCCTATCATAATATATTATTTTGAATCCTCATCCTACTGTTATATATATGTGTATAAACAACACCTCAGATAACATATGGGTTAAAAACATATTAAGCGGAATGGTTTACTTCAAGTCTCTATATATCTCCTATGTCTCCATTACATGATGCAACAGATAGCCTAACTATAATATAAGGAGAAAGTTTACAAATAATAATACTCAAATATGACTTGGAAATGCAGTAAACATCAACCATGAACATTTACACCAGACATGCAAATTGTAACCCCCTGATCAGCTGCAACATGAAGTCTCTCTATTGATCAGCCACTGGAAGTGAAATGAATGTCCAGCACTATAAGTAAAGGTAGTTGCACAGATCCACATTAGCTAGAATTGCAGTTTAGTAAAGCTAAGAAATTAAGAAATAGGGTTCCAGATACATTCATATTCCAACCTCTAGCATAGTGCCTTCATCAAGAATAAAAAGTGTCTTGGCTCGCCCTTGATGAGTTCCATGCGCACAGGAAAAAGTCAAACGTGGCATTAAAACACAACGCATGCCCTCCATTTAGACTCCAAGTAGCTCCAAACAGTCACATATGCAAGGTCCCATTTAGTTGAGATGGAATCAAAGACGACCGAGAACCACAACTAATGATCTTAGTTTAGCCTACTCCGGAACGGCTCTGACAATGCGCTAGAGCCAGCAGAAACACAGGACCTGTATTGGAAGCCTCCGCATAATCCAGTATAGTAGCTCGAGAATCTAGCAATGCTAATACTCCAGGCTCAAGTGCTATGAGATCCGTATGCCTCTCCAGATCCGGTAAAATGTGAGGCACCTGAAATAGCCACTCAGCGAGCGCTTCCAGCAAGGAGCCCAAGATAGGGCAATCAAAAAGAAAATTCACCGGTACAAAGTATAGCAAGTTTAAAGCCTTTGCTGTTACTACACAATTACTCTCAATGATGGGCTTGCCTGTCCCCAATTCTTGCATGTTCTCAAGCACTGCAGCTCCATCTTGTGTAGCTACAATTAAATCCGCCGGTCCCTCTGTATCCATGGCCAATTCGCTATTCCCACACCATGATCCAGCATGAGCGTCCTCCTGCTCGTAGGCATGACTAGAAGATGCCTTGTTAACAAGAGCTTCATGTAAAACTTGTGCAAGGCTATGAAAATGGTTATGGAGGAGCTGCGCCAACTCTGTTTCCCACATGGCTGCGGTCTCCCACATGGTGATAATGTCGGATAGCTCATTATGTCAGAAACATCTTAGCTAACTTCCATTCCACACTTCTAATAAACTTAACCAGACACAGTTGGGTTCTATTTTCAGTTTCCAAATATCCATATTTATAGCAAATTATAGCCAAGAGCTTAACACAGGCACGTCTTGTTCCTTGGATAGCTGGCTCTGCCCCCCCCCCCCCCCCAAAGTATGGGGACTTTTTACTGTGGAATTTTAAAAATATTGAGCCCCAAATGTCCATCTAATTGCAAAAATAGGCACTTGCCACCAATTTCACATAGCAATAAAAACAAAATCTCCCATTGTGCCATTAAATATTCACCACAGCTATCTCACACAATGACCCCTCTACGATATCACAAATTATGGGGACTTTTTACTGTGGAATTTTGCAAATATTGGGCCATAAATATCCCTCAAATTGCAAAAATATGCATTTTTCAGCAAATTCACTTAGGGATAAAAACAAAATCTCCCATTGTGCCACTAAATATTCACCACAGCTATCTCACACAATGACCCCTCTATGATATCACAAAGTATGGGGACTTTTTAACTGTGGAATTTTAAAAATATTGGGCCCCAAATGTCCCTCAAATTGCAAAAATATGCATTTTTCAGCAAATTCACTTAGGGATAAATACAAAATCTCCCATTGTGCCACTAAATATTGCCCACAGCTATCTCACACAATGACCCCTCTACGATATCACAAATTATGGGGACTTTTTACTGTGGAATTTTAAAAATAACGGGCCCAAATATCCATCTAATTGAAAAAATAGGCACTAGCCAGCAATTTCACTTAGGAATAAAAACAAAATCTCCCATTGTGCCACTACATTTTCACCAGACCTATCTCACGCAATGACCCCTCTACGATATAACAAATTATGTTCACTTTTTACTGTGGAATTTTAAAAATATTGGGCCCCAAATGTCTCTCAAATTGCAAAAATAGGCACTTGCCACCAATTTCACTTAAGAATAAAAACAAAATCTTCCATTGTGCCACTAAATTTTCACCAAACCTATCTCACACAATGACCCCTCTACGATATCACAAATTATGGGGACTTTTTACTGTGGAATTTTAAAAATAACGGGCCCCAAATATCCCTCAAATTGCAAAAATAGGTACATTCAAAAAATTTCACTTAGGGATAAAAACAAAATCTTCCATTGTGCCACTACATTTTCACCACAGCTATCTCACACAATGACCCCTCTACGATATCACAAAGTATGGGGACTTTTTACTGAGGAATTTTAAAAATAACGGGACCCAAATATCCCTCAAATTGCAAAAATAGGCACATTCAAACAATTTCACTTAGGGATAAAAACAAAATCTTCCATTGTGCCACTACATTTTCACCACAGCTATCTCACACAATGACCCCTCTACGATATCACAAATTATGGGGACTTTTTACTGTGGAATTTTACAAATATTGGGCCATAAATATCCCTTAAATTGCAAAAATATGCATTTTTCAGCAAATTCACTTAGGGATAAATACAAAATCTCCCATTGTGCCACTAAATATTGCCCACAGCTATCTCACACAATGACCCCTCTACGATATCACAAATTATGGGGACTTTTTACTGTGGAATTTTAAAAATAACGGGCCCAAATATCCATCTAATTGAAAAAATAGGCACTAGCCAGCAATTTCACTTAGGAATAAAAACAAAATCTCCCATTGTGCCACTACATTTTCACCAGACCTATCTCACGCAATGACCCCTCTACGATATAACAAATTATGTTCACTTTTTACTGTGGAATTTTAAAAATATTGGGCCCCAAATGTCTCTCAAATTGCAAAAATAGGCACTTGCCACCAATTTCACTTAAGAATAAAAACAAAATCTTCCATTGTGCCACTAAATTTTCACCAGACCTATCTCACACAATGACCCCTCTACGATATCACAAATTATGGGGACTTTTTACTGTGGAATTTTAAAAATAACGGGCCCCAAATATCCCTCAAATTGCAAAAATAGGCACATTCAAACAATTTCACTTAGGGATAAAAACAAAATCTTCCATTGTGCCACTACATTTTCACCACAGCTATCTCACACAATGACCCCTCTACGATATCACAAAGTATGGGGACTTTTTACTGTGGAATTTTAAAAATAACGGGCCCCAAATATCCCTCAAATTGCAAAAATAGGCACATTCAAACAATTTCACTTAGGGATAAAAACAAAATCTTCCATTGTGCCACTACATTTTCACCACAGCTATCTCACACAATGACCCCTCTACGATATCACAAAGTATGGGGATTTTTACTGTGGAATTTTAAAAATAATGGGCCCCAAATATCCATCTAATTGAAAAAAATAGGCACTTGCCAGCAATTTCACTTAGGGATAAAAACAAAATCTCCCATTGTGCCACTTAATATTGCCAACAGCTATCTCACACAATGACCCCTCTACAATATCACAAAGTATGGGGACTTTTTAGTGTGGAATTTTAAAAATATTGGGCCCCAAATGTCCCTCAAATTGCAGAAATATGCATTTTTCAGCAAATTCACTTAGGGATAAAAACAAAATCTCCCATTGTGCCACTACATTTTCACCACAGCTATCCCTCATAATGACCCCTCTACAATATCACAAAGTATGGGGACTTTTTACTGTGGAATTTTAAAAATATTGGGCCCCAAATGTCCCTCAAATTGCAAAAATAGGCACATTCAAACAATTTCACTTGGGGATAAAAACAAAATCTCCCATTGTGCCACAAAATTCCCCATACTTTGTGTTATCGTAGAGGGGTCATTGCGTGAGATAGCTGTGGTAAAAATGTAGTGGCACAATGGGTGATTTTGTTTTTATCCCTAAGTGTTATTGCTGAAAAGTGCCTATTTTTGCAATTTGAGAGACATTTGGGGCCCAATATTTTTAAAATTCCACAGTAAAAAGTCCCCATAATTTGTGATATCGTAGATGGGTCATTGTGTGAGATAGCTGTGGGCAATATTAAGTGGCACAATGGGAGATTTTGTTTTTATCCCTAAAGTGAAATTGCTGAAAAGTGCCTATTTTTGCAATTTGAGAGACATTTGGGGCACGTTATTTTTAAAATTCCACAGTAAAAAGTCTCCATACTTTGTGATATCGTAGAGGGGTCATTGTGTGAGATAGCTGTGGTGAAAATTTAGTGGCACAATGGGAGATTTTGTTTTTATCCCTAAAGTGAAATTGCTGAAAAGTGCCTATTTTTGCAATTTAAGGGATATTTGGGGCCCGTTATTTTTAAAATTCCACAGTAAAAAGTCTCCATACTTTGTGATATCGCAGAGGGGTCATTGTGTGAGATAGCTGTGGTGAAAATTTAGTGGCACAATGGGAGATTTTGTTTTTATCCCCAAGTGAAATTGTTTGAATGTGCCTATTTTTGCAATTAGATGGACATTTGGGGCCCAATATTTTTAAAATTCCACAGTAAAAAGTCCCCATAATTTGTGATATCGTAGAGGGGTCATATTGTGTGAGTTAGCTTTGGTGAATATTTAGTTAGGCTTACCATAATTTTTAGAGGTGAAACTGGGACCACCTGGTGCGGTGCCAGTGGGGGTGTGGTCAGGAGCGTGGTCAAGGGGGCATGGCAATTACCGGTCCTTTTAAAGTAGTAGCTTTTATGTGTGTAATGTTTCGTGGATACTCTACCCTTCCTCAGTCAAACAAGTGAATCACACAGTTTAAATAGACCATAACACCACCCCCTAGTGAAAGGCACCATTACGTTGTCATGGCAAATAAATCATTAATCTAAATCTCAGATTCTAAATAATGCCAAACATCAAGCATAATTATCAATTTCATAATTATAAATTTCACAATTCTGCAGTGTAATATGTGTTTTATGTGTCTAAGGAACAGCCAAATACTGATAAGGCATAAATACAACATTGAATGAAAGTAAAAAAGAAACACGTACCTGCTAAAGCAACTCTATACCATAATGCAGGAAGATTACAGCCAAAATACTATCCTGCATGAAGTAAAGAGAGATCCAGGCCAAAAATCCTGCCTGTCTGTACTTCCTATTCATACCCATACGATTCCCCTAAAGGTGTATTACCGGCAATGTCACCAGGGGTCGGGGGTGTTAAATTATTAGAAAAATAAACCAAGTGGTACTACAAAATTTAAAAAAAAACCTACGCTGCTCACTCAGCCAGTATTACTAAATGTAAACTTTAAAGAACACGAACGTTAAGCTAAGCAGGACTGTATGTAACAAAGTACCAGCATCCAACTATGCTGGAGAGCCACAGTCCAGTCATTTTGAATAATGTGTCTGGGTTTCAGGCGGTCTGAAGCCCGAACACATGATTTGAAACCTGGAGGTGGCAACCCTACTGGGACAGAATTAACAACTGGGTGGGACACTGGGACAGCGCCTCCAAACTGGGACAATCCCAGTAAAAGTGGGACTTCTGGTAAGCCTATATTTAGTGGCACAATGGGGAATTTTGTTTTTAATGCTTAGAGAAAAAATGGAAAATTACATTTTTTTTTAAATTTGAGTGACATGTATAACAAAAATGCTTGTTGTATTCATTAAAACATTTCTTATTAGCATATATGTATGGTACAACCTTTAATAGTCTTAAGAAAGTGCTAACAAATAAGTGTCTGATAGCTCGACTACTGTTTTATAACTGTCTGATAGCTCCAAAACAGTGTCTGATAGCTTGACTTGGATTTTTCAACTGTCTTATAGCTTGACTCCAGTCTAAAATAGGGACATGTGGAATATCTGTGTGAAAGGTTGTTTGTTTGTTTTTTGGACCACATCTGTAGGTAGTAGTAGTAGCCCCTTCCGACTGCAATTTAGGTTTTGGACAATGATACTAACACGATTATTTTGACAGAGAACTGCGCATCAAATAAAAATAATGCTATTTACTTGCGTAGTTTTATATAAAGGATTTCACAAAGTAATTCTGACATATATTAGTCACAAAATGCAGGCAAAAACAAAAAACTCTAGTCTACTCATACACATTTAAGGCAAGGTTACAACCTTCATTGCTGTGGTTTATTATGCAAGACTATGTAAACTGAGGGTATTTTTTCAGATTTTTCAGAAGACTTTTCCACGCGCATGCAAAAGTAACTCTGTGAAGTCAAGGACTCGGTTATCTATGACTGTGATCATGTAAAGCTTCAGTCCTGACTACAAACGAAGCTCTAAGCTCACACAATCACAAATTCAATATCCACCTAAAAATCATTTGGCTGATGACTCTCCCTATCTCCGCCCAGCTGAGCTAATAAGCCTGCTGACGTCACGTGCGCGCGACTGTCATCTGTCTACTGTGCGTGTGCCCTTCATTCTTGCAAACATGGCCTCGTCTGCCAGGCAATTGCTCGCGCGTTGTATGTCCACTGGCCAGGCAGCTGGCAAACGTTTGGTGATCAAGCATGTGACGGTGATTGGTGGCGGCCTTATGGGATCAGGGATCGCCCAGGTGAGGAAACTTGGTTGCAAAGCAACAGACATATATGCACGCGACCCAACACCTGTAGGGATAGGAAGGACACTCACTGCAGGTGTTTGCAGTATATTGCCCTTATGACCTGTCATGAGATTTGGCCTTGCAGTGTATGAAACACACACACACTTTTTACAAGGTAATCCTTATAGTGACGTAAAAATGCTGTAATATGTTAGAGTATTTTGTGATTGCACTATTTGATAGTATATACGTACAGTATATGTTTAACATTTGCAAATGGAGTAAAAACATAGTTAAAATCATCCTCTGATCAGTAATGCACTACTGTAGCTAGCTGAACACATCTGGTGAGATGACAAAAGTCAAATGTGTGTAGCCACCAATCACAGCTATCGCCCAGTAGTGCATTGCTGCTAAGGATATGTACATATGCTTTAGAAAAAAAGGACACCAAAAGAACAAAGTAAATTTGGTAATTAGTACTTCATAGTAAATGAAAAATCTCTCTCTCTCATATATATTATATATGGATCCCACTGGTGTCAGTGGGATCCGTATATATATATACTGTGTGTGTATATATATAATTTACAGTGGGTTAATATTTTATGATAATTCATTGGTGTCAGTGGGATATATATATCTCAGTTTACACATACACATTGGTGTCAGGTTGATTATACATACACATTGGTGTCCAGTGGCCGCCCTAAATATATACATTGGTGTCAGTGGCCATAATTATGTCATTGGTGTCAGTGGGCTTACTTACCTGTGAGCCGATGCTTCACGCTCTGCACGCCGCCCACTGCTTCTACCCGGCCACAGTGCGCCTGCCCGCCGCTACATGCTCAAAGTGCGCAAACTGACATGCTCAGTGCACTCTGACATGCCCGTCCAAAATTTCGTAGATGTGTAAAAGCGGGCCTGTCAGAGCGAGTGTCTGGAGGCTATGTTGGGTCGCGGCCCACCAGCAGGGCCACTGCGGTCCGGCTGTTGAGAAACACTGCTCTAGATCAGTGTTTCTCAACTCCAGTCCTCACGACCCTTAACAGGCCAGATTTTCATTATATCTTAACTAGAACACAGGTAATATAATCTTCTGAAGGATGAGAGCAGGTTAGTAACCATGGTTACTGATCAGCTGATTATTTCACCTGTGCTCTAGTTAAAGCGTCATTGTACACTAGATTTTTCTGTGCATAAATGTTTTGTAGATGATCCATTTATTCTGTTTGTTGCTATCCTTTCCCCTGAAGGAACACAGTTGCTTCTGCCATTTACATTTGCAGTGTATGCAAGCTTTCAGAATCAATGTATCTTGGAACCCTCTCCTGAAAAGAAAATAGCAATGCTGCTGCCAATATATCAATGCAATGGTTGTGCTGGCAGCAAGTAGGTTGTATGATCGGTTTTACTGAAGTAGCTTATTATTTTCTGTTGTATACAACCTTTATCAGCCACATTCCCACATCAGACCAAAACACTAGCCTTGCAGCCCCTCTGTCACATGACCACGAGACCCCATGACTTTACAACCCTCTTGTAGCCACATGCCATTATTTGATTAGAACAAGCATAGCCTTAAAGGGACACTGAACCCAATTTTTTTCTTTCGTGATTCAGATAGAGCATGCCATTTTAAGCAACTTTCTAATTTACTCCTATGATCAATTTTTCTTTATTCTCTTGCTATCTTTATTTGAAAAATAAGGTATCTAAGCTTTTTTGGTGGGTTCAGAACTCTGGACAGCACTTTTTATTGGTGGATGAATTTATCCACCAATCAGCAAGAACAACCCAGGTTGTTCACCAAAAATGGGCCGGCATCTAAACTTACATTCTTGCATTTCAAATAAAGATACCAAGAGAATGAAGAAAATTTGATAATAGGAGTAAATGAGAAAGTTGCTTAAAATTGCATGCTTTATCGGCTGGATCAGCTGGATTCTTAGGCCATGTGCAACAAGACAGTGTAGCGCTCCTGCACATTAAATTTGGGGGTTTCTGAGGCACATAGCTCCTTGGCTAAATGGTGTCTTTCCGAAGTTAGAGTTCCACAGCTTCCACTGCCACCTTCATTACGAACATGCAGAGTTCCACGGATTCCACTGCCACCTTCAGTACGAACATGCAGACCTGGGAATCATGCTGCACCTAGACTTCTCAGTGCAGCTAGCCAGCACCATATACACTCGGGATCATAAGGATCGTTATTGGGGTGTGTTACTGCGCAACCTAGCTCTGCAAACAGCATGGCAAAGCTCCCCGCAATAGTGACAATTAGGTACAGCTCCCCCTATACTGAAAGCTAGCCAGTGAATGACAGCCTCCAACCCTGACAAGTCATAGAGTGACAGTTCACCTCCTTCCTGACAGGCAGAGAGGGACATACAATATCCCCCATCCTGGCAGCCAGCAACTGACAGAAACCCCCAATCATTACGGTCAGCGTCAGCTACTTCCCCACCATGGCAGCCAGGATCTGACCAGTTATCCCATTGCTAAATTCTGACTAATGTGGAATTTACTGGTGTGTGTGGCTCTGCTCATAAGTGACAGATCTCACTGTAATTTCTTGCTAACAAGCATCTACCTGCAGTGATTACTGTTTTGTAACTGCCTCTGGTGCCTCCTGGCTTATATGTCTGAGTAGATGGCACTACCCAACTGTATGATCCTGTTTTACACACCGAGACTGATACGGCCCTCCTCATACATGTTTGCTACGGTAAATGTATTTAAAAGCTTAGATGTTGCATATTATTGTAAAGATATCTGGGCATTATGCTCTGTGTGTATAATGTTATCATTTTTGCATTTAGTATCTTTAGTAGTATATAGCTGTGACCTCCAGTTTAATCAGAGAGTCCAATGGTTCAGGTAGGCTTTACTTTTTGCTAATAATTATTCTTTTCTATTATATGCTATTATTTATGTGGCCACGCTTTTTTCAGAGCTGCATTTATTCTTGTGAAAGTGAAGCACACGAAGATCTGCTCAAATCCAGATCTTAGAGCGTTGTACTTTTCACAGGAATAAATGCGGCTCCGAATTGAGCTAAACTGCGCGAGTGCCCTTCTTCTGCATTCAGATGCTACAGAAGCATCTAAATGCACACCCCGATATAGATATGTATTTTATTTTTATTTATTTTTTTCCCTGCACAGTTGTGCTCCTCACTTGTTTTGAGGAAGAACTGAATAGCTTTAAATGTTCCTTCTTTGCTATTTCTATGTTATTGAACAGTGGTGTAAAATACAGTAAACAAAAGAAGCTGACTCCCAAAAGTGTGGGTTATCCAAAGTGCCACACTTCACCTTCTCTTTTTTTTTTTTTTTTTTTTTTTTTTTATTAAAAATATACATTGTTTAGCCCACTGGTTTTGAATCCTGTCCTCAGACCTCCCTAACAGGCCAGATTTTGAGGATATCTGAACTGGAGCACAGGTGAAATAATCAGCTGATTAGTAAACATGGTTATTTTACCTCACCCAAGGTTATCCTGAAAATCTGGCCAGATGGGGAGTCCTGAGGACAGGTTTGAAAACCAGTGGTTTAGCCCTTATCAGTAACATTCAGACACACACAGCTATCACAGGTGCAAAAGTTTTTAATAACACCTGCTGCCAATAATAGCTAATCTTACTAACTAGAAAAGGTTAATACACTTAAAGGGACATGAAACTCAAAATGTTTCTTTCATGAATCAGATAATACAATTTTAAATTTAAACAACATTCTAATTTACTTCTATTATTTAATTTGCTTCATTCTTCAGATATCATTTGTTGAATAAATAGCAATGCATATGGGTGAGCCAATCACACACGTCATCTATGTGCAGCCACCAATCAGCAGCTACTTAGCCTAGTTAGATATGCTTTTCAACAAAGGATATTAAGAGAATGAAGCAAATTAGCTAATAGACGTAATTTGGAAAGTTGTTTATAATGGCATGTTCTGCCTGAATCATGAAAGAAAAAAAATGGGTTTCTGTCCCTTTAAATCACATTAACCTGAAGAGTGATTAAATAATCTGTTATAGCTAAAGAAGCAGATGAAGTATAATTACAACTGATCTATAGTTAGCCATGTAAAACTAGCATGTTAGTATGTTATTTGCTTGTACAGTAGGACCTGTGCAGTTAACTGGTTTTGTTTTTGTGTTCTAAAAAAGCAAATAAGTATATTTAGTTAAAACTGCAACTATTGCCTTCCTGATTACAGTCCTGTATTATCTTTTTGATGATAATGTGTATACAAAAGTATTACAACTGATATATAACTACATTTAGGTTGCATTTCTAAGCAGTAATATGACATGTAAGTATTGTCTAAAGGACATAAGACATTTTGCTCCATCTGTCTCGTTTTACAGATGCAAATGTTCAAAAATTCTAACTATTCTGAAATCCAAACTTTTTCTGGTCCCTAAAGTGTTTTATTCCTGTATTAAATATTAGCACTTGAAACAATTCCAATACACTGTAAACTGGACACACATACACATATACATACACATAATATACATACACATAATATACATACACATAATATACATACACATAATATACATACACATAATATACATACACATAATATACATACACATAATATACATACACATAATATACATACACATAATATACATACACATAATATACATACACATAATATACATACACATAATATACATATATATATATATATATATATATATATATATATATACATACACACATACATATATATATATATATATATATATATATATATATATATATATATATATATATATATATATATATACATACACACATACACACACATATATATATATATATATATATATATATATATATACACACACACACACACACACACACACACACACACACACACACACACACACACACACACACACACACACATATATATATATATATATATATATATATATATATATATATATATATATATATATATATATATATGTGTGTGTGTGTATATATATATATCTAGCTATTGGGTATGCATATAAAATACACATGCCTAACACACTCTCCTCTTTCAATAAATAAAGGCCAGTTCTATATGTATTTTTTGTTGTGGGAGATAGTGGTACTGGTATATCCTCTCTGGTGATTAGTGGGGCAGTTTTCTTATCTTCTGGTGATTTCCTTCATCCTTGGATATCTGTTGAGTCCTCATTTGAAAAAGCTTTCCTTTCAAATTAAGGGTTCTTTAACGCCTTAGGATAAAGATATGGTTAGGGGACAATGGTAAAGCCCCTCTCATTCAGAGATAACTTCATTTTGCTGGTAATCAAAGTATTTACAGAATTATAGTTCCTGGCACCACCATTTTAGTATCTAATATCTGTTATCAGTGCCACATAGTGTTTTTTTTAAAGCTGCTGACTTGATAAGCTGAATTTGATTAAAATTGTTTTTGAGCTTCTCATCAGATTTTTATTTCACTGTTATCATCTGCTCCCTAACCTTGGTATGTGCAAGACCATAACAGGCTTTAGTGCTTTTGCGCAATGTATTTTATTGGCAAAATATCATGTACAACCCTGCCTCCTGTAACTTAGTGCACCCATTCATTGCTTAAATAAATTTGCTGCTAAGATTTTAGAGTATGCCATTTTGTATTGTTTTTTTTAAGTTGTCATCAACATAATGTGGAATTTTATTTAGATAAATAGGATCTCTATAAAGAGGATTATTGTTCAGATGTGGTACACAGATGAAGTTCAAGTATTTGCTGTGTTCTTTTGTTATAGGTTTTTAAAATATGTTTTACACAAGCTAGGTGCAAAACTAATGCTTTGTAATATGTGATTAGACAATAATTATAGATTTCCACATTTTTCAGTAATAATTTTGACATTATTTAGTAAACTGGTTCCTCATTCAAAAGTTATAACAATAAATACATCTGAGTTTAATTTCATAACACTTTTTTATGATACTGTAAAGTATTTTGTATTTTTTCAGTCTGACAGCAGCAGCCATTGTGTGTCTTGTAGGAACAGAGTTGCCAATGACTATGTGTGATTGGCCACTGCAACAGGGGTTAAAGGGACATTTAAACAGCTGAGTACAACCACAGTATTATGGTTACTATTCACCATGTTTATTCTTTTTCCTCCTGTACCTGCAACTTTTTTTAAAGCTGTTCTTTTTTTTTTTTTTAACCCATTACAGAAGCTAGTTGGTAAAGATCTGCATCTTTTTACTAGGTGCCGCCATCTTTGTACACATTTAATATTGCATCCTGTGACAGAAGCAGTGAACTTTCACTGATCAGTAAAATTAGGGGGGGGGGGGGGTTACAGCTGTACCTTGCTCTTGTATTATCTTGTACAATAAAAAGTAGAAGAGTTACATTTTTTTTACTTTTGTACCCAGTTTAAAAGTTACATAACAAATAAATATAAGAAAAAAACAACAACTCAGGAATGACAGAACAATGCAATGACTGTAAAAAGGTATGGCTCCCACTGTATTGTACAGCTAAACTGAAGTGGAGCGTACCGCTTGTCAAGAAGTCAACAATATCACTGATCTGTGAATGTGCACCACTTCTGTAGAAAAATACCAAAATTCCAAGATGGCGTCGCCAAGTGTGTAGAACTTCACTACCCTGAACTTGAACTTTTGAAAGGTTATAATACGATGCTAGAGCTGCAGGGACAGGAGGGAAAATATCATGATGAGTAGTAACCATGCTACTTAGTCGTACACAGCAGTTTAATGACAGTTTAATCATGGCTGGTTACCAAGGTCGCCACGGAAGATCGCTATTTTTTTGCAGGCAAATAAAGGAACTTTCAGCATAAAGCATTTTATACTTCCTGACTGAAAGTCCCCTTTATTCGTAGCACTGGTAAATCCTAGCGTTTCACAAACACTAGGATATACTATCACTTTATGTGTTAAGGTTCCCTTTTAATACGGTTATTCAGATGATTGATTTATTTTTTGTCACTTCATATTGTGCTACAGAAAAACAGTTTGTTTTGTGAGTAGTGCCTTGCAATGTACTGTCTCTCTTGTAAGGTGTATCCAGTCCACGGATCATCCATTACTTGTGGGATATTCTCCTTCCCAACAGGAAGCTGCAAGAGGATCACCCACAGCAGAGCTGTCTATATAGCTCCTCCCCTAACTGCCCACCCCCAGTCATTCTGTTGCAGCTCTCGACAATGGAAGTAGCATAGAGAGATGTGGTGAATTAATGTAGTTTATCTTCAATCAAAAGTTTATTTTCTAATGGTACCGGAGTTGTACTATTTTAGCCTCAGGCAGAATTGAAGAAGAGTCTGCCTGTGGTCTTTGATGTTCTTAGCAGGTTGTAACTAAGATCCATTGCTGTTTTCACACATAACTGAAGAGATGGGTAACTTCAGCTGTGGGAATAGCGTGCAGGGTCTCCTGCTCTGAGGTATGTGCAGTTTTAAATTTTCTAGAGAAATGAATATGCTAGAAAATGCTGACAATACCGGATTTATTTTAAGGTAAGCCTGATTACAGTGATTTAATAACGACTGGTATCATGCTTGCTGTAAAGGGTAATATTTTTATTATTTACTCACATTACTGAAAGATATATAACGTTTGCTTGAAGTGTATAAACGTTTTTTACATATTGGTGATAAAAACTTTATTCTGGGGCCCAGTTTTTTCCACATGGCTGTCTAGATTTTCCTAGGGATAGTTTTTTAAGGCCCTCTCACTGTGAGTACAGGTTGGGAGGGGCCTATTTTTGTTTTTGCAGCTTGAGACATCCAGCTTCCCTGAAGGAGTCCCCTGAACATTTAGGACCTCTCTAAAGGGTTTTGGTGCCTTCCAAATTCGTTGTATGGGCAGGTAGGGCCACAGCAGAGCTGTGGCAGTTTGTTGTGACTGTTTAAAAAATGTTTATATCGTTTTTTTGATCCGTTTTTGAAACTAAGGGGTTAATCATCCATTTGCAAGTGCGTGCAATGCTCTTTTAGCCTATTATACACACTGTAAAAATTTCGTAAGATTTACTGCTTTTTTCACTGTTTTAGCAGTTTCTGTGTTTGTTTTTTTTTCTCTTAAAGGCACAGTACCGTTTATTTTTTGCTTGTTCACAGTTATTAAAGTGTTTTCCAAGCTTGCTGGTCTCATTACTAGTCTGTTTAAACATGTCTGACATAGAGGAAACTCATTGTTCATTATGTTTAGAAGCCATTGTGGAACCACCTCTTAGAATGTGTACCAAATGCACTGATTTTACTATAGATTATAAAGACCATATTCTGGCTTTAAAAAATTTATCACCAGAAGAAATTGACAAGGGGGAAGTTATGCCGGCTAACTCTCCCCACGTGTCAGATTCTATAAATCCCGCTCAGGGGACGCCTAGTACTTCTAGCGCGCACATTGCGTATACCTTGCAAGACATGGCGGCAGTTATGAATCATACCCTTACAGAGATATTATCTAAACTGCCAGGATTGCAAGGAAAGCGAGACAGCTCTGGGAATAGAATAAATACAGAGCTCTCTTACGCTTTAGTAGCTAGGTCTGATACACCTTCACATTATACTGAAGCTGAAGCAGGGGAGCTTCAATCTGTGGGTGATTTTTCTGATTCAGGGAAGATACTTCAATCTGATTCTGATATGTCTACATTTAAATTTAAGCTTGAACACCTCCGCGTATTGCTCAGGGAGGTTTTAGCAACTCTGGATGACTGTGACACTATTGTAGTCCCAGAGAAATTATGTAGATTGGATAAATACTATGCAATACCTAATTACACTGATGTTTTTCCAATCCCTAAAAGGTTTTCTGAAATTATTACTCAGGAATGGGATAGGCCAGGTGTACTGTTCTCTCCCCCTCATGTTTTTAAGAAGATGTTTCCTATAGACGCCGCTACACGGGACTTATGGCAGACGGTCCCTAAGGTGGAGGGAGCAGTTTCTACTCTAGCTAAGCGTACCACTATCCCTGACGAGGACAGTTGTGCTTTTCTAGATCCAATGGACAAAAAATTAGTTATCTTAAAAAGATCTTTATTCAACAAGGGTTTATTCTCCAGCCCCTTGCATGCATTGCCCCCGTCACTGCTGCTGCGGCCTTCTGGTTTGAGTCTCTCGAAGAGGCTCTACAGGTAGAAACCCCATTGGATGATATCCTTGACAAGCTTAAAACTCTTAAGCTAGCCAATTCATTTGTTCCTGATGCCGTTGTTCATTTAACCATACTAACGGCTAAGAACTCAGGTTTTGCTATTCAGGAGCGTAGGGTGCTATGGCTTAAATCCTGGTCAGCTGACGTTACTTCAAAGTCTAAGCTTCTCAACATTCCCTTCAAGGGGCAGACCCTATTCGGGCCTGGACTGAAGGAAATCAGTTCTGATATTACTGGAGGAAAAGGTCACGCCCTTCCTCAGGATAGGTCCAGCAAATTAAGGACCAAACAGCCTAATTTTCGTGCCTTTCGAAATTTCAAGAGTGGTGCAGCTTCAACTTCCTCTAATACAAAACAGGAGGGAAATTTTGCCCAGTCCAAGCCGGTCTGGAGACCTAACCAGGCTTGGAACAAAGGAAAGTAGGCCAAGAAGCCTGCTGCTGCCTCTAAGACAGCATGAAGGATCAGCCCCCGATCCGGTAACGGATCTGGTAGGGGGCAGACTTTCTCTCTTCGCCCAGGCTTGGGCAAGAGATGTCCAGGATCCCTGGGCGTTGGAAATTGTGTCTCAGGGATACCTTCTGGAATTCAAAGCTTCTTCCCCAAAAGGAAGATTTCACATCTCACAATTTATCTGCAAACCAGATAAAGAGAGAGGCATTCTTACATTGTGTTCAAGACCTCCTAGTTATGGGAGTGATCCACCCAGTTCCAAAGGAGGAACAGGGGCAAGGCTTCTATTCAAATCTGTTTGTGGTTCCCAAGAAAGGGGGAACCTTCAGACCAATCTTAGATCTCAAGATTCTAAACAAATTTCAAGATGGAGACTATTCGAACCATCCTTCCTATGATCCAGGAGGGTCAGTATATGACTACCGTGGATTTAAAGGATGCTTATCTTCACATTCCGATACACAGAGAGCATCATCAGTTTCTCAGGTTCGCCTTCCTAGACAGGCATTACCAGTTTGTGGCTCTTCCCTTTGGGTTAGCCACGGCACCAAGAATCTTTACAAAGGTTCTGGGGTCACTCTTGGCGGTCCTAAGGCCGCGGGGTATAGCAGTAGCCCCTTACCTAGACGACATTCTGATACAGGCATCGAATTTTCAAATTGCCAAGTCCCATACGGACATTGTTCTGGCATTCCTGAGGTCTCATGGGTGGAAAGTAAACGAAGAAAAGAGTTCTCTATCCCCTCTTACAAGAGTTTCCTTCCTGGGAACTCTGATAGATTCTGTAAAAATGAAGATTTACCTGACAGAGGCCAGGTTGTCAAAACTTCTAAATTCCTGCCGTGTTCTTTATTCTACTTCTCGCCCTTCGGTGGCTCAGTGTATGGAAGTAATCGGCTTAATGGTAGTGGCAATGGACATAGTACCGTTTGCCCGTCTACATCTCAGACCGCTGCAACTCTGCATGCTCAGTCAGTGGAATGGGGATTACGCAGATTTGTCCCCTCTACTAAATCTGGATCAAGAGACCAGGGATTCTCTTCTCTGGTGGCTATCTCGGGTCCATCTGTCCAAGGGAATGACCTTCCGCAGGCCAGATTGGACAATAGTAACAACAGATGCCAGCCTTCTGGGTTGGGGTGCAGTCTGGAACTCCCTGAAGGCTCAGGGATCATGGACTCCGGAGGAGGCCCCCCTTCCGATTAAACATTCTGGAACTAAGAGCGATATTCAACGCGCTCCAGACTTGGCCTTAGCTTGCTGCGGTCAGGTTCATCAGATTTCAGTCGGACAACATCACGACTGTAGCTTACATCAACCATCAAGGGGGAACAAGGAGTTCCCTAGCAATGTTGGAGGTTTCAAAGATAATTCTATGGGCAGAGATTCACTCTTGCCATCTATCAGCTATCCATATCCCAGGAGTAGAGAACTGGGAGGCGGATTTTTTAAGTTGACAGACTTTTCGTCCGGGGGAGTGGGAGCTCCATCCGGAGGTATTTGCAGTTGATTCAACTTTGGGGCAAACCAGAACTGGATCTCATGGCGTCTCGTCAGAATGCAAAGCTTCCTCGTTACGGATCCAGGTCCAGGGATCCCAAGGCAGCACTGATAGATGCTCTAGCAGCGCCTTGGTCCTTCAACCTAGCTTATGTGTTTCCACCGTTTCCTCTGCTCCCTCGTCTGATTGCCAAGATCAAGCAGAAGAGAGCATCGGTGATTTTGATAGCACCTGCGTGGCCATGCAGGACTTGGTATGCAGATCTGGTGAACATGTCATCCTTTCCACCATGGACTCTGCCGCTGAGACAGGACCTTCTACTTCAGGGTCCTTTCAACCATCCAAATCTAATTTCTCTGCGTCTGACTGCTTGGAGATTGAACGCTTGATTTTATCAAAGCGTGGTTTCTCCGAGTCGGTCATTGATTCCTTAATACAGGCACGAAAGCCTGTCACCAGGAAAATCTATCATAAGATATGGTGTAAATATCTTCATTGGTGTGAATCCAAGGGTTACTCATGGAGTAAGGTCAGGATTCCTAGGATATTATCCTTTCTCCAAGAAGGATTGGAGAAGGGTTTGTCAGCTAGTTCCTTAAAGGGACAGATTTCTGCTCTGTCTATTCTGTTGCACAAACGTCTGGCTGAGGTTCAAGATGTTCAGGCATTTTGTCAGGCTCTGGTTAGAATCAAGCCTGTGTTTAAACCTGTTGCTCCACCATGGGGTTTAAATTTAGTTCTTAAGGTTCTTCAAGGGGTTCCGTTTGAACCTTTGCATTCCATAGATATTAAGCTCTTATCTTGGAAAGTTCTGTTTTTAGTAGCTATCTCCTCGGCTCGCAGAGTTTCGGAGTTATCTGCTTTACAATGTGATTCCCCTTATCTAATTTTCCATGCAGATAAGGTAGTGTTACGTACCAAACCTGGGTTTCTACCTAAGGTGGTATCTAATAAAAATATCAATCAGGAGATTGTTGTACCGTCACTGTGTCCTAATCCTTCTTCTAAGAAGGAACGTCTTTTACACAATCTTGTTGTGGTTCGTGCTTTAAAGTTTTATTTACAAGCTTCTAAAGATTTTAATCAAACATCTGCATTGTTTGTTGTCTATTCTGGACAGAGGAGAGGCCAAAAGGCTTCGACAACTTTTTCTTTTTGGCTAAGGAGTATAATACGCTTAGCTTATGAGACTGCTGGCCAGCAGCCTCCTGAAAAAATTACAGCTCATTCTATTAGAGCGGTAGCTTCCACATGGGCTTTTAAGAATGAGGCATCTGTTGAACAGATTTGTAAGGCGGCGACTTGGTCTTCGCTTCATACTTTTTCTAAATTCTATTAATTTGATACTTTTGCTTCTTCGGAGGCTATTTTTGGGAGACAGGTCTTACAGGCAGTGGTGCCTTCCGTTTAAGCGCCTGCCTTGTCCCTCCCTTCATGCGTGTCCTATAGCGTTGGTATTGGTATCCCACAAGTAATGGATGATCCGTGGACTGGATACACCTTACAAGAGAAAACACAATTTATGCTTACCTGATAAATTTATTTCTCTTGTGGTGTATCCAGTCCACGGCCCGCCCTGTCATTTTAAGGCAGGTGTTTTTTTTTTATTTTTAAACTACAGTCACCACTGCACCCTATAGTTTCTCCTTTCTCTTGCTTGTCTTCGGTCGAATGACTGGGGGTGGGCAGTTAGGGGAGGAGCTATATAGACAGCTCTGCTGTGGGTGTCCTCTTGCAGCTTCCTGTTGGGAAGGAGAATATCCCACAAGTAATGGATGATCCGTGGACTGGATACACCACAAGAGAAATAAATTTATCAGGTAAGCATAAATTTGTGTTTTTTCATTTCACCTTTAATCTAAATGACACACTTGTTGTAATATGACGCTCATTAAAAATGTTTTTGCAAGTTTTTCTTCTATATAGGATTAAAAGGTGCATTTCTCTTTATTTAGCAAATTATTTTGCTCAAAATAGGTTGTTTTTTTTATTTTCGAAGGAAGATGGTTATTTAACATAAGAAGTTCAATGCACTGACAATAAATTAGATCTGCAATCTGTGCTTAGAGGTGCAATATTATATCAGTACTAAATCGCTGTTTTATTTTTATGTTCAGAAAATAAAAATAACAAATACAATCACAGTTTTGCAAAATTATACAATTAGGTCACGGTCCTTAATGTACAATACCTATATTTTAGTATTAAACAAGGAAAAACCATGTAAGAATACATATAATAATATCTTTGTCTATGCTTGTAATGAACATAGCCCATTTGTAATGATCTACTCAATCTTAGCAGGTAGTATAATAAGGTGCTGATACGCTTATAGGTAAGCAATATAGTATTTAATACAATGTCTAATAACCATTTCTAGACAATTATCAAAATCAAAGACTAAAGTATTCTCTCTATTTCAAGCTGATCTATAAAGGGTGCCTGTCCCTATTCTAGGGGTCCCTACTAGAGCTAGCATTCGGTGGTTGTCTAGCCCTAGCTTCCGTATACATAATCCAAGGCTCCCACAAGGAAATTAATTGTTCTTTAGTATCTAGCAAATCGGCCGCTTAATTGAAAGTAATTTATTTTATTGCGGATAAGCTGGAAAGTAGGAACCACTGATTTCCAATACTGAGCAATAGTTAATTTAACTATGGTACATACAAGGAATATGAATTTATTTGTTTTCACATTGACCCCAGGTAATGGGTTATGAAGAAGGGTCAATGCATTGTTTTATTATTAATAGAATAATACGTTTTCCTCCCATTTATGTGAATCCCTGACTTGTGTACTGTCAAAATATTTTTTCTGTACTAACCGAGGTTTAAAAGTATGTATGTATGTATGTATGTGTGTGTGTCTATATTTATATATTATTTATGTTCAGCTTTTTTATGAGCTTCACTTATTCTTGTGAAAGTGCAACACACTAATATCTGTTCAAATCCAAATCTCAGTGTGTTGTACTTTCGCAGGAATAAATGTGGCTCCAAATTGAGCTAAACGGTAGGAGCGCCCTTATTCTGCATTCAGATGCTACAAAAGCATCCAAATGCACACCCCTAATATATGTGATGTATATATGTAATATGTGCATATTAAATATATATATATATATATATATATATATATGTGTGTGTGTGTGTGTGTGATCTCAAATTCCAAAGATATTTAACAAAACAAATGTGTGTATGCTTAAAAAAACAAAAACACTGGAGTCAATTAATAGCTTATCTTATGAAATGTGTAGTTTCCTGCATGTTTAATTCTGCTTTCTGTTTTACCAGGTGGCTGCAGCTACAGGTCACACTGTGGTATTAGTGGACCAGACAGATGACCTTCTGAAGAAGTCTAGAAAAGGCATTGAAGAGAGTCTGAAAAGAGTGACAAAGAAGCTGTTTGCAGATAAGCCTGAGGTGACATTCTGGTATTTTATAGTTCCATTTCTAACAAAATAGCATTGTGTATAATGAAAAGCACTTGCTCCCCATATGGTTGCAACTGCTTCTTTTGGTCCTGGCTGAATTTACTTTTTATATCATCATCCTTTAGCTGGTTTAGTGGTGGTTTTGGTTATCACTGTGACACACACACACACACACACACACACACACTACTTTTAGCTCCAAGAAATATGTATAATAAAACAATGATCTTTTGGTGAAACTCCTAGAGAATTTTTTTTTCTTCAAGCCACAGGGACAATGCAAGCAGCTGATCTTGATATTCTTTGCTGAAAAGCATATCTAGATATGCTCAGTAGCTGCTGATTGGTTGCTGCACATAGAATCCTCGTGTGATTGGTTCAACATGTGCATTGCTTTTTCTTTAACTAAGGATATCTAAAAAAATTAAGCTAAATAAATAATAGAAGTAAATTGTAATGTTGTTTAAATTTGTATTCTCTATCTGAATAATGAAAGAAAGAAAGATTTTGGGTTTAGTGGCCCTTTAATTGTATTTAAAACTGCTGCAGGAACACCCTTTTAAATGGGCTTGCTGCTATGTCTGTTTCCCACTTGGCTGCTTTTCTATAGCCGCTACTGCAGTACTGAGAATCCACAACGCCATTCATTTACTAGTGGGAATATCACTCCTGGCCAGCAGGAGGAGGCAAAGAACACCAGCTTGCTGCTATGTCTGTTTCCCACTTGGCTGCTTTTCTATAGCCGCTACTGCAGTACTGAGAATCTACAACGCCATTCATTTACTAGTGGGAATATCACTCCTGGCCAGCAGGAGGAGGCAAAGAGCACCACAGCAAAGCTGTGAAGTGTCACTCCCCTACCCATAATCCTCAGTCATTTTCTTTGCCTCTGTTAATGGAGGAGGTGAAGTTTGGTGTCTGAAGAAATTCATTCCTTTTTCGGGTACTTTTCCCTGCAAGCAAGGATTTTGGTTTAGCGGAGTCCACGTCAATCTCTTCAGTAGAGTAGTGGTGGCTTTTAAGCAGTTAGGAAGTTGTGAGGTAGTCCTTGCTTTATTTCCTAACACATTGCTGCCCATGGTACAGAAAGCCAGAGTTGGTTACTCTGTTCTTTCTTTTTCTATAAGTCTCTGTAAGGAGTATGTGTCCTTTCGCGTCTTGTGAGCTGTCTTCCTGCCAGACAGCATGACTGCAGGTTAGTGCTTTTGTCTTCTAGGTCTTGGAGACTTGCACTTCAGAAGAATATTTCATATTCAGTAGATGGGGACATTTTTAAAATCCTTTATACAGAATTCTCTTTGGCAGTTGGCAGGCACATTATGTATGCTGAGACTAGGGGTTAATCTTCCTTTTATTGGGATGTTTTTCCTCTTTGGCCTAATTTTGTTGGCATTTGGTTTTCTTTACTTGCTTAGCTAGAACAGGCTAACTAACAGACTGCTTGAGTTTGAAACCATCTTATGTTGTAGGCAGAGGGAAACTCGCGGCTTTTACTTGCTGCGTAATTTCCTCTCTCTGCCGGTCTTGTGACTTTTCTCTCCTGTCGGATATTCACGTAGCAGAGCGGCGTCATTGAATTTCAGTCTCTTCAGTTTCGATCTACTATACAATCGTTTTAGAGACTTCTGGCAGCCAAATTGTGTATAAGTGTTACGGCTGTGGTATTAAAAAATTCTTAAAGTGACAGTGTATTTAAAAAAATTCTACAATTTGGGGATTTTTTTTATTTAGTATTATTGACATGGAAGACTCTCTCTTTTGACAAATGCTTGTTATTTCTAGAGGCACAGATTTGTTTTGCCTATGCAATTCTGTGCTGCATGCTTAGCTAGAAGCCAGGGATTCCTTCCTCCCCGTCTCCCGTATTTGAAAAGATGTTTCCTGTTGCTGACTCCATTAAAGATTCTTGGCACACGGTGCCTAAAGTAGTAGGGGCTATTTCTAAACTGGCTAAGAAAGCTATGATCCATATAGAGGCTAGCTGCTCCTTTAAGTATCCCATGGACAAAAAACTGGAAGATTATTTGAGGAAGATGTATGTTCATCAAGGTCTTCAATGGCAACCTGCAGTTTGTATTGCCACAGTAGCAAGTGCGGCATCTTATTGGTGCAACGCTTTGTCTGAATCAATTTTAGTAGAGACTCCATTGGAGGAGATACAAGATAGAATTAAGGCTCTCAAACTAACCAATTCCTTTATTTCTGAAGCTAACATGCACGTTATTAGACTGGGAGCCAAGATGTCTGGCTTCACTGTCCTAGCCCGCAGGGCATTGTGGCTAAAATCTTGGTCAGCTGATGTTACCTCTAAGTCCAAGCTTCTGGCGCTTCCTTACAAGGGGTAAGACCTTGTTCGGACCTGGTCTGGCAGAAATAATTGCTGATATTAGGGTGGAAAAGGGTCTTTTCTACCGCAAGACAAGAAGAACAGACTCAAAGGACGTCAAAGTAATTTTCGTTCCTTTTGTAACTACAAAGGTCAAAAGTCTTCCTCTCCCTCTTCCAAGCAGGAGCAGTCCAAGTCTTCTTGGAAGCCCAATCAGTCTTAGAATAAGGGGAAGCAATCAAAGAAACCCTCAGCTGTGTCTAAGTCAGCATGAAGGGTCGGCCCCCAGTCTGGGATCGGATCAAGTGGGGGGCAGACTTTCCCTGTATTTTCAAGCCCGGAGACTAGATGTCCCAGATCCTTGGGCCGTGGACATAGTATCTCAGGGTTACAAAATAGAATTCAAAACTTACCCTCCCAGGGGCAGATTCCACCTATCAATATTATCTGCAGACCAGGTAAAAAGAGAGGCATTCTTGAACTGCATTCATGACCTTTCCTCCCTGGGAGTGATTGTTTTAGTACCAGTAAGGTAACAGGGTCTAGGATGCTATTCAAATCTGTTTGTGGTGCCCAAAAAAGAGGGAACTTTGCAACCCATTTTAGACCTAAAGTGCCTCAACAAGTTTCTCAGGGTATCGTCCTTCAAAATGGAAACCATTTGTTCCATTCTTCCTTTGGTCCAAGAGGGTCAGTTCATGATGACCATAGACCTGAAGGATGCGTATCTTCATGTTCCCATCCACAGTGATCATCACAAATTCCTGAGATTCGCCTTTCTAGACAAACACTTTCAGTTTGTGGCTCTTCCATTTGGCCTTGCCACAGCTCCCAGAATTTTATCAAAGGTTCTGGGGGTTCTCTTGGCAGTGATCAGGTCTTGGGGAATTGCAGTGGCGCCCTACCTGGACGACATATTGGTTCAGGCACCATCTTTTCAACAAGCAAACTCTAATACAGAGATCTTGTTGTCTTTTCTACATTCCCACGGTTGGAAAGTGAATCTGGAAAAGAGTTCCCTTGTTCCAGCTACAAGGGTAGGTTCCTTAGGGCAGTGATTTTTAACCTTTTTTTTGCCATGGCACACTTTTTTACATTAAAAAATCCTATGGCACACCACCATCCCAAAATGTAAAAAAAATCATACATTGTAGCCTAATACAGCATATATATATACACATACACACAAACACACACATACTGTATGTATTGTGATGTTATGCCATGCCTCCTACAAACTACCCCTGCACTGGAAGTAAAAAACAAGCAAAGTTTAAAAAATATGTCACACTGTTGTCAGTCTGCCGTGGCACACCTGAGGATCTCTCACGGCATACTAGTGTGCCACGGCACACTGGTTGAAAAACACTGCCTTAGGGACCATAATAGATTTCCTATCTATGAAAATTTTTCTGACTGCGGTTAGAAAATCCAGAATTCTCTCCTACTGCCTCTCTCTACAGTCTACTGTTCAGCCATCAGTGGTTCAATGTATGGAGGTAATTGGTCTGATGGTCGCTTCCATGGACATCATTCCCTTTGCTCGATTCCATTTGAGAGCTCTCTCCCGTGGTGGCTCTCTGAGGACCATCTGTCTCAGGGCACATGCTTCCGGAGACCTTCCTGGGTGATTGTGACCACGGACGCCAGCCTGCTAGGCTGGGGAGCAATCTGGGACTCGTTAAAGGCGCAGGGATTATGGACTTGGGAGGAGTCTGCTCTCCCCATAAACATCTTGGAATTGAGAGTGATTTACAGTGCTCTGATGGCTTGGCCTCAATTGTCCTTAGCCTGGTTTATCAGGTTTGTCGAACAGCATCACTTCAGTGGCTTACATCAATCACCAGGGAGGAACTAGGAGTTCCTTAGCCATGAAGGAGGTAGCACAGATTATTCAGTGGGCAGAAGCTCACAATTGTTGTCTATCTGCCATCCATATTCCTGGAGTGGACAACTGGGAAGCGGATTTCCTAAGCAGACAGACATTTCATCCCAGGGGGTGGGCTCTCCATCCGGAGGTGTTCTCTAGGTTAACCCTCAAATGGGGGGTGCCGGAGTTGGATCTGATGGCATCTTGGCAGAATGCCAAGCTTCCAAGGTACGGTTCAAAGTCAAGAGATCCTCAGGCCACTCTGATAGATGCTCTGGCAGTTCCTTGGGATTTCAGTCTAGCATACCAGTTTCCTCCATTTGCGCTCCTTCCACGGGTTATTGCTCGTATCAAACAGGAGAGAGCATCAGTAATTCTAATAGCTCCTGCATGGCCTCGCAGGATCTGGTATGCAGACCTAGTGAAGATGTCATCTTGGCCACCTTGGAGGTTTCCTCTGAGGAAGGACCTTCTAACTCGGGGTCCATTCCTCCATCCAAATCTTATTTCTCTGAAGCTGACTGCTTGGAGATTGGTCGCTTAGTTCTGTCTAAGTGTGAATTTTCTGAGTCGGTCATTGAGACCATGGTCCAGGCTCGTAAGCCTGTTACTTGAAAAATTTACCATAAGGTATGGCGTAAATACCTTTATTGGTGTGAATCAAAGGGCTACTCTTGGAGTAGGGTCAGGATTCCTAGAATTTTGTCTTTTCTCCAGGAAGGTCTGGAGAAAGGGTTGTCAGTCAGATAATGCAGAAATGTGACCTTTCAGAGAACTATTTTGTTACAAAAGCATCTGGCGGATGTGCCAGATGTTCAACATTTTTGTCAGGCCATGGTCAGAATCAGGCCTGTGTTTAAGCCTGTTGCTCCTTCTTGGAGCCTTAATCTTGTTCTTAAAGTTTTGCAGCAGGCTTCATTTGAGCCAATGCATTCCATAGATATTAAGATGCTATCTTGGAAGGTTTTGTTTCTACTGCTATCTCTTCTGCTTGGAGAGTTTCAGAACTCTCGGCTTTGCAGTGTGATTCGCCTTACCTTAACTTTCATGCGGATAGGGCGGTTCTTCGTACTAAATTGGGGTTTCTTCCTAAAGTGGTTTCGGATATAAATATTAATCAGGAGATTGATGTTCCTTCTCTCTGTCCCAATCCTTCTTCTTATAAAGAACGTCTGTTGCACAACTTGGATGTTGTGCATGCTTTCAAATTCTACCTACAGGCGACTAAGAATTTTCGCCAGTCTTCTGCCCTGTTTGTTTGTTTCTCAGGAAAGCGTAAGCGTCAAAAGGCTACTGCTACTTCTCTTTCCCTCTAGTTGAGAAGTATAATTCTTTTTGCTTATGAGACTCCTGAGAGAATTACAGCTCATTCCACTAGGGCTGTCCCCTCTTCTTGGGCTTTCAAAAATTAAGCTTCTGTGGAACAGATTTGCAAGGCTGGAACTTGGTCCTCTCTGCATACTTTTTCCAAATTTGATACTTTTGCCTCGGCTGAGGCTTCTTTTGGGAGACACGGCCTGCTTGTCTTGTTCTACCTCCCTGTTCATTCTGTGTCCTCTAGCTTGGGTATTGGCTCCCACTAGTAATTGAATCCAGTGACGTGCAGTGAGGTCAGAGGCAGGTGAGGCACTGGCTTGGATACGCCTTCATTCTTTAGATATCCTTTGTTGAAGAAATAGCAATGTACATGGGTGAGCCAATCATATGAGGTATTTATGTGCAGCCACCAATCAGTAGTTACTGAGCATATTTAGATATGAGTTTCAACAAAGGATATCAAGAGAATGAAGAAAATTAGATAGATGTAAATTGGAAAGTTATTTAAAATTGCATGCTCTTTCTAAATCATGAAAGAAAACATATGGGTTTCAGCCAGAGAAGTAGAGAACATACCATTAGGATAGCAACTTGCAAGTTTTGCTTAATAAATGTATTTTGTGTATGACCTGGTCAGTGTTGTAAGTTACATTTATTAAGCAAATAAGTACAAAATCACAAAATGGCTGCTCATTAAAATATATTTCTTATTTTAATATATTTAGTAATAGTAAGTTACAATACTGACCTTGTCTAACACAAAATACATTTATTAAGCAAATAAGCACAGCACTAAATCATAAGATGGCTGCAATATGGCTGCTCATTAAAATATATTTATTAAGCTGCCAGAGAAGTTGGGAAGTGGAACATAGATAGCATAGCCAGCAACTTGCAAGTTTTGCTTAATAAATGTATTTTGTGTATGACATGGTCAGTGTTGTAAGTACTTACAACACTGACCGGGTCATACACAAAATACATTTACTAAGCAAATAAGCAGAGAAGAGGATCAGACTGCGTCACAAGTTCCTAGTTCCAACACACACAGGCACTTCAAATTTAAGCAGAGGGGGGTACCCACTACCCGGTCCCGTACTATTAACTTACAAGTTACAACCCCAAGTGTCACAATAAAAAATATATATCATATTACAGGCTGTACTGCACGATCATCACACTATCACACGGCATGGCTTGTCATTCTGATGATGACTTACTTGTGTGACAGTGTGACGGACTGTGTGCACTTGGACGGCTCCTTCCTTCAGGTGAGGTCACAGGTGACAGCCGACAGGTCACGGTCAGGCAGGACCAGGGCAGGGCAGCAGCTGCGATATGCGGTGCGACGTGCGAGTCTCTAGTACAATAGATCAGGCAGCCTCCTCCTCCACTCCACTCTCGCGAGTCGCTACTTGGCTCAGGCTGAGGTGTCAGGCAGGAATGAGTGGCACTGGCTGTTGTTCCCGCCGCCGCGCTGCTCCTTCCTTGCGCATGCGCAGCCAGACACTCAGTCAGTAGTGCACTGTAAGGCTAAGCAGAGCCAGGGAGTCAACATCGGTGTTGATTGGATGAGCCGGTCTCCCAGGAAAAAGTCGAGGCCTCATGAGAGATGCCTCATATAGCAATTTTCTCAGCCGCGCTGCTCCTGCAAATCACCACCGGGTGATGCTGCAGAGCAGCTAGATATAAAAATAAATACACTACAAATATTGCGCAATAGAGAAACACCAGAACCCAGTGCCTCTCTATTGCGCAATATTACAGTTTGACATGTAAAAAAAAAAAAAAAAAATGTAACTTTTTTTTTTTTTAATAAAATTCTCTATTTGTTTTTCTTTTGCCCCAAATGGCAGGTGCGGCACTGCCTCACCTGCCTCCAATGAGTGCACGTCACTGATTGAATCATTGTGTGGACTCTCCATATCTTAGGAAAGAAAGCTAAATTTTACTTACCTGATAAATTTATTTCCAGATATGGAGAGTCCACGACCCCACCCTTTATTAAGACAGTTATTTTTTTACTAAACCTCAGGCACCTCTACACCCTTGTGTTATTCATTTTCCATTTCCCTTTGGTCGAATGACTGGGGATTATGGGTAGGGGAGTGACATTTAACAGCTTTGCTTTGGTGCTCTTTGTATCCTCCTACTGGCCAGGAGTGATATTCCCACTAGTAATCGAATGACGTTGTGGACTCCCTATCCGGAAAGAAAGAAATTTATCAGGTAAGCATAAATTTTGTTTTTCAGTATAGGTGGTGTTTAACAGGCAAAATCAACTATTTCAAATTACAGAATAAAGGCAATGGAGAGACTTAAAAAACAATTTAATACACTCACACAGGTAAAATAATAATTATTATTATACTTTATTTATAAAGCGCCAACAAATTCCACAGTCCAAATTACAGGAACAAATTATAAAAGTGCAATGATGATACAATATTTGTAAGAGAATACACAATTTATCAAACAAATACAGGAGGAATTGAGGGCCCTATTCCCGTGATAATTTACAATCTAGAAGGGTAGGAGGGTGAGAAATATGAGGTGAGGACTGCAAGGGTGAGAATGAGATACGGATGTAATTTAATTACTTTATAATCGGAGATGCGCTGTGCTGATGTTTTTTTAGATTTTTAAATAGTCAAGTCAGGAAATTACGAGGGAGTACGTTCATTTTGTAAATATTGCGTTGGTGGTTGTGGCAGGATGAAGAGACCAATTTGGATGTGGGGGATGAAGGACAGATTTGAGTCAAGTGCAACTCTGAGGCAACAGACTTTGGGTGATGGGGAGATTGTGATGCTGCCGACAGTGATAAAGAAGTCAGACATTGGAGTAGATAGAATGGAAGGAGCTCAGTCTTGGACATGTTAATCTTTAGGCCATACATGAAGAAATGTCAGCCAAGCAGTCACTGACATGAGATCTGAGTGTCATCAGTATAGAGGTGATATTTAAAGTTGGAGTTGTTAAGTTTACCCAGTGAAGAAGTAAAAAATAGAGAAGATAAGAGGACCCAGGACAGAGCCTTGAGGTACTTCAACAGACAGAGGCATTGAAGAGTAGTCACCAGCAAATGACACAGAAAAGGACCTATTAGAGAGATGAGAGTGGATCCAAGAGAGGGCAATGTCACAGAGACCAAGAGAGCTGAGAGTCTGTATGAGGAGGGGGTGTTCAACTGTGTCGAAAGCAGCTGAAAGGTCAAGTAAGATGAGTATAGAGTAGTGGCTATTCCTTTTAGCGGAAAGAAGATCGTTATTAACCTTGGTGAGGGCAGTCTTAGTTGAGTATTGGGGAAGGAAGCCAGATTGCAGGGGGTCAAGCAAGGAGTTGGAGGACAGGAAGTGGGATAAGTGGTCGTAAACTATTTTTTTCAGGAGTTTTGAGGACGCAGTGACATGGGGCTGTAGTTTACAGGTGAATTAGGGTCTAGGGAGGGTTATTTGATGATGGGAGTGACGTTTGCATGTTTGAAAGAAGATGGGATCATTGAGAACGCACACAATGTAGAAAACTTACAGTATAATGTCTCTTTAAGGTAGCTTGGAAGAGTATCACAATACTTCTTTGTAAAAAACATGTGCATGTGTGTCCATTGGTTATTGATGGTATTTACTTTTGTGATTATAATTTTTTTTTTTTCATTCCCTGTATTTCTCTTGTAAGGTGTATCCAGTCCACGGATCATCCATTACTTGTGGGATATTCTCATTCCCAACAGGAAGTTGCAAGAGGACACCCACAGCAGAGCTGTAATATAGCTCCTCCCCTAACTGTCATAGCCAGTCATTCTCTTGCAACTCTCAACAAGCAAGGACGTTGTAGGAGAGAGTGGTTAAATATAGCTAGTTTATTTTCTTCAATCAAAAGTTTGTTATTTTTAAATAGTACCGGAGTTGTGCTATTTTATCTCAGGCAGTAAATAGAAGAAGAATCTGCCTGAGGTTTCTATGATCTTAGCAGGTTGTAACTAAGATCCATTGCTGTTCTCACATATGTCTGAGGGGATTACACAGATGAGGTAACTTCAGCGAGAGAATGGCGTGCAGTTTATTCTGCTATCAGGTATGTGCAGTTAGCAGCATTTTCTAGTGTTTTCCATCTCTAGAAAAAATTATGATACCGGATTAATGTAAGTTAAGCCTGAATACAGTGATTTAATAACGACTGGTATCATGCTTACTCCCAGGGGTAATACCCTTATGATATTGCAATATAAAACGTTTGCTGGCATGTTTAATCGTTTTTATATATGCTTTGGTGATAAAACTTTATTGGGGCCTAGTTTTCTTCTGTTATGTGTGATCAGTCCACGGGTCATCATTACTTCTGGGATATAACTCCTCCCCAACAGGAAATGCAAGAGGATTCACCCAGCAGAGCTGCATATAGCTCCTCCCCTCTACGTCACTCCCAGTCATTCTCTTGCACCCAACAACTAGATAGGATGTGTGAGAGGACTATGGTGATTATACTTAGTTTTTATAACTTCAATCAAAAGTTTGTTATTTTACAATAGCACCGGAGCGTGTTATTGCCTCTCTGGCAGAGTTTGAAGAAGAATCTACCAGAGTTTTTACTATGATTTTAACCGGAGTAGTTAAGATCATATTGCTGTTTCTCGGCCATCTGAGGGAGGTAAAAGCTTCAGATCAGGGGACAGCGGGCAGATGAATCTGCATTGAGGTATGTAGCAGTTTTTATTTTCTGAATGGAATTGATGAGAAAATCCTGCCATACCGTTATAATGACATGTATGTATACTCTACACTTCAGTATTCTGGGGATGGTATTTCACCGGAATTACTCTGTTAAAAGTACATTAAACCTTTTAATAGGTATTTATTATGTTAAACGTTTTTGCTGGAATGTAGAATCGTTTGCATTTTCTGAGGTACTGAGTGAATAAATATTTGGGCATTATTTTTCCACTTGGCAGTTGCTTGTTTTAATTGTGACAGTTTCGTTTCTCTCTCACTGCTGTGTGTGAGGGGGAGGGGCCGTTTTTGGCGCTCTTTGCTACGCATCAAAAAATTCCAGTCAGTTACTCTTGTATTTCCTGCATGATCCGGTTCATCTCTAACAGAACTCAGGGGTCTTCAAACTTCTTTGGAGGGAGGTAGATTCTCTCAGCAGAGCTGTGAGACTTATATATTGACTGATTAAAAACGTTGCTCTGTAATTTTTATGTTTCAAATTTAATTATTGTTACTTTACTAATGGGAACAAACCTTTGCTAAAAGTTGTGTTGTTTTTAAGGATTGATGCTATAACTGTCTTTCAGTTCATTATTTCAACTGTCATTTAATCGTTTAGTGCTTCTTTGAGGCACAGTACGTTTTTGTTAAATAAGATTGTAACCAAGTTGCAAGTTTATTGCTAGTGTGTTAAACATGTCTGATTCAGAGGAAGATATCTGTGTCATTTGTTCCAATGCCAAGGTGGAGCCCAATAGAAATTTATGTACTAACTGTATTGATGCTACTTTAAATAAAAGCCAATCTGTACAAATTGAACAAATTTCACCAAACAGCGAGGGGAGAGTTATGCCGACTAACTCACCTCACGTGTCAGTACCTGCATCTCCCGCCCGGGAGGTGCGTGATATTATGGCGCCTAGTACATCTGGGCGGCCATTACAGATAACATTACAAGATATGGCTACTGTTATGACTGAAGTTTTGGCTAAATTACCAGAACTAAGAGGCAAGCGTGATCACTCTGGGGTGAGAACAGAGTGCGCTGATAATACTAGGGCCATGTCTGATACTGCGTCACAGCTTGCAGAACATGAGGACGGAGAGCTTCATTCTGTGGGTGATGGTTCTGATCCAAACAGATTGGATTCAGATATTTCAAATTTTAAATTTAAATTGGAGAACCTCCGTGTATTACTAGGGGAGGTTTTAGCGGCTCTTAATGATTGTAACACTGTTGCAATACCAGAAAAATTGTGTAGGTTGGATAAATACTTTGAGGTACCGGCGAGTACTGACGTTTTTCCTATACCTAAGAGACTAACTGAAATTGTTACTAAGGAGTGGGATAGACCCGGTGTGCCGTTCTCACCCCCTCCAATATTTAGAAAGATGTTTCCAATAGACGCCACCACACGGGACTTATGGCAAACGGTCCCTAAGGTGGAGGGAGCAGTTTCTACTTTAGCTAAGCGTACCACTATCCCGGTGGAGGATAGCTGTGCTTTTTCAGATCCAATGGATAAAAAATTAGAGGGTTACCTTAAGAAAATGTTTGTTCAACAAGGTTTTATATTGCAACCCCTTGCATGCATCGCGCCGATTACGGCTGCGGCAGCATTTTGGATTGAGTCTCTGGAAGAGAACCTTAGTTCAGCTACGCTGGACGACATTACGGACAGGCTTAGAGTCCTTAAACTAGCTAATTCATTCATTTCGGAGGCCGTAGTACATTTAACCAAACTTACGGCTAAGAACTCAGGATTCGCCATTCAGGCACGTAGGGCGCTGTGGCTAAAATCCTGGTCAGCTGATGTAACTTCTAAGTCCAAATTACTTAATATACCTTTCAAGGGGCAAACTTTATTTGGGCCCGGTTTGAAAGAAATTATCGCTGACATTACAGGAGGTAAGGGCCACGCCCTGCCTCAAGACAAAGCCAAAGCTAAGGCTAGACAGTCTAATTTTCGTCCCTTTCGGAATTTCAAAGCAGGAGCAGCATCAACTTCCACTGCACCAAAACAGGAAGGAGCTGTTGCTCGTTACAGACAAGGCTGGAAACCTAACCAGTCCTGGAACAAGGGCAAGCAGGCCAGGAAACCTGCTGCTGCCCCAAAGACAACATGAACCGAGGGCCCCCGATCCGGGACCGGATCTAGTGGGGGGCAGACTCTCTCTCTTCGCCCAGGCTTGGGCAAGAGATGTTCAGGATCCCTGGGCGCTAGAGATCATATCTCAGGGATACCTTCTAGACTTCAAATTCTCTCCCCCAAGAGGGAGATTTCATCTGTCAAGGTTGTCAACAAACCAGATAAAGAAAGAAGCGTTTCTACGCTGTGTACAAGATCTGTTATTAATGGGAGTGATCCATCCGGTTCCGCGGTCGGAACAAGGACAAGGGTTTTACTCAAACCTGTTTGTGGTTCCCAAAAAAGAGGGAACTTTCAGGCCAATCTTGGATTTAAAGATCCTAAACAAATTCCTAAGAGTTCCATCGTTCAAAATGGAAACTATTCGGACAATCTTACCCATGATCCAAAAGGGTCAGTACATGACCACAGTGGATTTAAAGGATGCTTACCTTCACATACCGATTCACAAAGATCATTACCGGTATCTAAGGTTTGCCTTCTTAGACAGGCATTACCAGTTTGTAGCTCTTCCATTCGGATTGGCTACGGCTCCAAGAATCTTCACAAAGGTTCTGGGTGCCCTTCTGGCGGTACTAAGACCGCGAGGAATTTCGGTAGCTCCGTACCTAGACGACATTCTGATACAAGCTTCAAGCTTTCAAACTGCCAAGTCTCATACAGAGTTAGTTCTGGCATTTCTAAGGTCGCATGGATGGAAAGTGAACGAAAAGAAGAGTTCTCTTTTTCCTCTCACAAGAGTTCCATTCTTGGGGACTCTTATAGATTCTGTAGAAATGAAGATTTATCTGACAGAAGACAGATTAACAAAGCTTCTAAATGCATGCCGTGTCCTTCATTCCATTCAACTCCCGTCAGTAGCTCAATGCATGGAGGTGATCGGCTTAATGGTAGCAGCAATGGACATAGTACCCTTTGCACGTCTACATCCCAGACCGCTGCAATTGTGCATGCTGAGTCAGTGGAATGGGGATTACTCAGATTTGTCCCCTACTCTGAATCTGGATCAAGAGACCAGAAACTCTCTTCTATGGTGGCTTTCTCGGCCACATCTGTCCAGGGGGATGCCATTCAGCAGACCGGACTGGACAATTGTAACAACAGACGCCAGCCTACTAGGTTGGGGCGCTGTCTGGAATTCTCTGAAGGCTCAGGGACAATGGAATCAGGAGGAAAGTCTCCTGCCAATAAACATTCTGGAATTAAGAGCAGTTCTCCATGCCCTTCTGGCTTGGCCCCAGTTAAAAACTCGGGGGTTCATCAGGTTTCAGTCGGACAACATCACGACTGTAGCTTACATCAACCATCAAGGAGGGACAAGAAGCTCCCTAGCAATGATGGAAGTATCAAAGATAATTCGCTGGGCAGAGTCTCACTCTTGCCACCTGTCAGCAATCCACATCCCGGGAGTGGAGAACTGGGAGGCGGATTTCTTGAGTCGCCAGACTTTTCATCCGGGGGAGTGGGAACTTCATCCGGAGGTCTTTGCCCAAATACTTCGACGTTGGGGCAAACCAGAGATAGATCTCATGGCGTCTCGCCAGAACGCCAAACTTCCTCGCTACGGGTCCAGATCCAGGGATCCGGGAGCGGTTCTGATAGATGCTTTGACAGCACCTTGGAACTTCGGGATGGCTTATGTGTTTCCACCCTTCCCGCTGCTTCCTCGATTGATTGCCAAAATCAAACAGGAGAGAGCATCAGTGATTCTAATAGCGCCTGCATGGCCACGCAGGACTTGGTATGCAGATCTAGTGGACATGTCATCCTGTCCGCCTTGGTCTCTACCTCTAAGACAGGACCTTCTGATACAGGGTCCATTCAAACATCAAAATCTAACTTCTCTGAAGCTGACTGCTTGGAAATTGAACGCTTGATTTTATCAAAACGTGGTTTTTCTGAGTCGGTTATTGATACCCTGATACAGGCTAGGAAGCCTGTTACCAGAAGGATTTACCATAAGATATGGCGTAAATACCTATACTGGTGCGAATCCAAAGGTTACTCCTGGAGTAAGGTTAGGATTCCTAGGATATTGTCCTTTCTACAAGAAGGTTTAGAAAAGGGTTTATCGGCTAGCTCATTAAAGGGACAGATCTCAGCTCTGTCCATCTTGTTACACAGGCGTCTGTCAGAAAATCCAGACGTCCAGGCCTTTTGTCAGGCTTTAGCTAGGATCAAGCCTGTGTTTAAAACTGTTGCTCCGCCATGGAGTTTAAACTTAGTTCTTAACGTTTTACAGGGTGTTCCGTTTGAACCCCTTCATTCCATTGATATAAAATTGTTATCTTGGAAAGTTCTGTTTTTAATGGCTATTTCCTCGGCTCGAAGAGTCTCTGAGTTATCAGCCTTACATTGTGATTCTCCTTATCTGATTTTTCACTCAGACAAGGTAGTTCTGCGTACTAAACCTGGGTTCTTACCTAAGGTAGTCACTAACAGGAATATCAATCAAGAGATTGTTGTTCCATCCTTGTGTCCAAATCCTTCTTCAAAGAAGGAACGTCTTCTACACAATTTGGATGTAGTTCGTGCCCTCAAGTTCTACTTGCAGGCAACTAAGGATTTTCGAGAAACGTCTTCCCTGTTTGTCGTGTACTCTGGTCAGAGGAGAGGTCATCAGGCTTCGGCTACCTCTCTCTCCTTCTGGCTTCGTAGCATAATTCGTTTAGCCTATGAGACTGCTGGACAGCAGCCTCCTGAAAGAATTACAGCTCATTCTACTAGAGCTGTGGCTTCCACTTGGGCCTTTAAGAATGAGGCCTCTGTTGAACAGATTTGCAAGGCTGCAACTTGGTCTTCGCTTCATACTTTTTCCAAATTTTACAAATTTGACACTTTTGCTTCTTCGGAGGCTATTTTTGGGAGAAAGGTTCTTCAGGCAGTGGTTCCTTCTGTATAATGAGCCTGCCTATCCCTCCCGTCATCCGTGTACTTTTGCTTTGGTATTGGTATCCCAGAAGTAATGATGACCCGTGGACTGATCACACATAACAGAAGAAAACATAATTTATGCTTACCTGATAAATTCCTTTCTTCTGTTGTGTGATCAGTCCACGGCCCGCCCTGTTTTAAGGCAGGTAAATATCTTTTAAATTATACTCCAGTCACCACTTCACCCTTGGTTTCTCTTTTCTCGTTGATTCTTGGTCGAATGACTGGGAGTGACGTAGAGGGGAGGAGCTATATGCAGCTCTGCTGGGTGAATCCTCTTGCATTTCCTGTTGGGGAGGAGTTATATCCCAGAAGTAATGATGACCCGTGGACTGATCACACAACAGAAGAAAGGAATTTATCAGGTAAGCATAAATTATGTTTTTTCCACATGGCTGGCTTAAATTTTGACTAGAAACAGTTTCCTGAGGCTTTCCACTGTTGTAGTATAAAAGTTACAGTTGGTGCAGTTAAAATTACAAACTGCTTCCCTCAAAGGCCCTCTGAATGCTATAGGACACCTCTAAAGGGCCCAAAGGCTTTCCAAAGTCGTTTATTGGGGAAGGTAGGGCCACAGCTTGCTGTGGCAGTTGGTTGTGACTGTTAAAAAAACGTCTATTTCGTTTTTTTGATCCGTTTTTTGAACTAAGGGGTTAATCATCCATTTGCAAGTGGGTGCAACGCTCTGTTAGCCTATTATACACACTGTAAAAATTTTGTTTGATTTACTGCATTTTTTTCACTGTTTTTCAAATTCTGACAAAATTTGTTTCTCTTAAAGGCACAGTACCGTTTTTTATATTTGCTTATACTAACGGCTAAGAATTCTGGTTTTGCTATACAGGCGCGCAGCGCTATGGCTTAGATCATGGTCAGCTGACGTGACTTCAAAATCTAAGCTACTTAACATTCCCTTCAAGGGGCAGTCCCTATTCGGGCCTGGTTGAAGGAGATTATTGCTGATATCATTGGAGGAAAAGGTCATGCCCTTCCTCAGGACAGGTCCAAATCTAGGGCCAAACAGTCTAATTTTCGTGCCTTTCAAAACTTCAAGGCAGGTGCGGCATCAACTTCCTCTAATAATAAACAAGAGGGAACTTTTGCTCAATCCAAGACGGTCTGGAGACCAAACCTGACCTGGAAAAAAGGTAAGCGGGTAAAAAAGCCTGCTGCTGCCTCTAAGACAGCATGAAGGAACGGCCCCCTATCCGGTAACGGATCTAGTAGGTGGCAGACTTTCACTCTTCGCCCAGGCGTGGGCAAGAGATGTTCAGGATCCCTGGGCGTTGGAAATTATATCCCAGGGATATCTTCTGGACTTCAAAGCCTCCCCCCCAAAAGGGAGATTTCACCTTTCACAATTATCTGCACACCAGATAGAGATAGGCATTCTTACACTGTGTACGAGACCTCCTAGTTATGGGAGTGATCCATCCAGTTCCGAAGGAGGAACAGGGACAGGGTTTTTACTCAAATCTGTTTGTGGTTCCCAAAAAAGAGGGAACCTTCAGACCAATTTTGGATCTAAAGATCTTAAACAAATTCCTCAGAGCTCCGTCGTTCAAGATGGAAACTATTCGTACCATCCTACCACTGATCCAGGAGGGTCAATATACGACTACAGTGGATCTAAAAGATGCTTATCTTCACATTCCGATACACAAAGATCATCATCGGTTTCTCAGGTTTGCCTTTCAAGACAGGCATTACCAGTTGTAGCTCTTCCCTTGGGATTAGCTACAGCCCCAAGAATCTTTACAAAGGTTCTAGGGTCGCTTATGGCGGTCCTAAGGCCGCGGGGCATAGCAGTAGCCCCTTATTTAGACGACATCCTGATACAGGCGTCAAACTTCCAAATTGCCAAGTCTCATACGGACGTAGTACTGGCATTTCTGAGGTCGCATGGGTGGAAAGTGAACGAGGAAAAGAGTTCTCTATCCCCACTCACAAGAGTTTCCTTTCTAGGGACTCTGATAGATTCTGTAGAAATGAAAATCCACCTGACGGAGTCCAGGTTATCAAAGCTTCTAAATTCCTGCCGGGTTCTTCATTCCATTCCGCGCCCTTCGGTGGTTCAGTGTATGGAAGTAATCGGCTTAATGGTAGCGGCAATGGACATAGTGCCGTTTGCACGCTTACATCTCAGACTGCTGCAACTATGCATTCTCAGTCAGTGCAACGGGGATTACATAGATTTGTCCTCTCAACTGAATCTGGACCAAGAGACCAGGGATTCTCTTCTCTGGTGGCTATCTCGGGTCCATCTGTCCAAAGGTATGACCTTTCGCAGGCCAGATTGGACAATTGTTACGACAGATGCCAGCCTTCTAGGTTGGGGTGCAGTCTGGAACTCCCTGAAGGCTCAGGGATCGTGGACTCAGGAGTCGTCTCTCCTTCCATTAAATATTTTGGAACTAAGAGCGATATTCAAGGCTCTTCAGGCTTGGCCTCAGTTAGCAACTCTGAGGTACATCAGATTTCAGTCTCACAACATCACGACTGTAGCTTACATCAACCATCAAGGGGGAATGAGAAGTTCCCTAGAGATATTAGAAGTTTCAAAAATAATTTGCTGGGCAGAGATTCACTCATGCCACCTATCGGCTATCCATATCCCAGGTGTAGAGCACTGGGAGGCGGATTTTTTTTCATCAGACTTTTCATCCGGGAGAGTGGGAACTCCATCCGGAGGTATTTGCACAACTGATTCATCATTGGGGCAAACCAGAACTGGATCTCATGGCGTCTCGCCAGAACGCCAAGCTTCCGTGTTACAGATCCAGGTCCAGGGATCCCAAGGCGACACTGATAGATGCTCTAGCAGCGCCTTGGTCTTTCAACCTGGCTTATGTGTTTCCACCGTTTCCTCTGCTCCCTCGACTGATTTCCAAGATCAAGCAGGAGAGAGCATCGGTGATTCTGATAGCACCTGCGTGGCCACGCATGACCTGGTATGCAGATCTAGTGGACATGTCATCCTTTCCACCATGGTCTCTGCCTCTGAAACAGGACCTTCTACTTCAGGGTCCTTTCAACCATCCAAATCTAATTTCTCTGAGGCTGACTGCCTGGAGATTGAACGCTTGATTTTATCAAAGCGTGGCTTCTCCGAGTCAGTTATTGATACCTTAAGACAGGCACGAAAGCCTGTCACCAGGAAAATTTATCATGAGGTATGGCGTAGATATCTTTATTGGTGTGAATCCAAGGGTTACTCATGGAGTATGGTCAGGATTGCTAGGATATTATCTTTTCTCCAAGAAGGTTTGGAAAAAGGATTGTCAGCTAGTTAAGCGTCTGGCAGATGTTCCACACGTTCAGGCATTTTGTCAGGCTTTAGTTAGAATCAAGCCTGTGTTTAAACCTGTTGCTCCACCATGGAGCTTAAACTTGGTTCTTAAGGTTCTTCAAGGAGTTCCGTTTGAACCTCTTCATTCCATAGATATCAAGCTTTTATCTTGGAACGTCCTTTTTTTTTTTTGGTAGCTATTTCCTCAGCTCGTAGAGTCTCTGAGCTATCTGCCTTACAATGTGATTCTCCTTATCTGATTTTTCATACGGATAAGGTAGTCCTGCGTACCAAACCTGGGTTCTTACCTAAGGTGGTATCTAACAAGAATATCAATCAAGAGATTGTTGTTCCATCCTTGTGTTACACAATCTGGACGTGGTCCGTGCTTTAAAGTTTTACTTACAAGCTACTAAAGATTTTCGTCAAACATCTGCTTTGTTTGTTGTCTACTCTGGACAGAGGAGAGGTCAAAAGGCTTCGGCAACCTCTTTTTTTCTTTTTGACTAAGAAGCTTAACCCGCTTAGCCTATGAGACTGCTGGACAGCAGCCTCCTGAAAGGATTACAGCTCATTCCACTAGAGCTGTGGCTTCCACTTGGGCCTTTAAAAATGAGGCTTCTTTTGATCAGATTTGCAAGGCGACGACTTGGTCTTCGCTTCATATTTTTTCAAAATTTTACAAATTTGATACTTTTGCTTCTTCGGAGGCTATATTTGGGAGAGAGGTTTTATGGTCAGTGGTTCCTTCCATTTAAGTTCCTGCCTTGTCCCTCCCTTCATCCGTGTACTTTAGCTTTGGTATTGGTATCCCACAAGTAATGGATGATCCGTGGACTGGATACACCTTACAAGAGAAAACACAATTTATGCTTACCTGATAAATTTATTTCTCTTGTGGTGTATCCAGTCCATGGCCCGCCCTGTCATTTTAAGGCAGGTAATTTTTAAATTTAAACTACAGTAACCACTGCACCCTATGGTTCCTCCTTTCTCGGCTTGTTTTCGGTCGAATGACTGGCTATGACAGTTAGGGGAGGAGCTATATTACAGCTCTGCTGTGGGTGTCCTCTTGCAACTTCCTGTTGGGAATGAGAATATCCCGCAAGTAATGGATGATCCGTGGACTGGATACACCACAAGAGAAATAAATTTATCAGGTAAGCATAAATTGTGTTTTTACCTCTCGTTGGCAGGCTGCTTCACAGTTCGTTGAAAAGACTTTATCAAACTTGACAGTGAGCACTGATCCAGCAGCTGTAGTACACAGCACAGACCTAGTTGTTGAAGCAATTGTTGAAAATTTGAATGTGAAAAATGAGTTGTTCAAGAGACTGGACAAGTTTGCTCCTGAGTAAGTAGTTCTGTTTCTTTTCCAGCGTGAAAAAGTATAGCATCAAGTGCTTTTAAAACATTTTTTTTTTTTTTAAATGCAGATTATTTGCAATGCATTTTTTAACTGCTGTTAAATAATTTGCAGTGGTAAATTGACAAATAAAGCAAAAATAAAGTGCCAATGTCATTCACAAGGTGGCGCTAAAGGATAGGAAACAGAAAAAAAACTGGTAATGATAAAAGACAAAAAAACATGTAGAGGAGTAATAGTCAGCATAATGCAAAACCATAAGACAAATACAAAAGTCAAATTTGGGAAATCAAGTAAATATGAGCTCTTATAATTACACTAAGCAGAGTAACACATTAGAATAATATTGTCCATTGGTATTGAAGCGTTTGTATTGGGATTTTGCAGTTCTTGATTGTTTTAATGGCTTATTTAAAATGCCAAACGTCATTAAGAAAAACTGCTGTATTTTTATATGTGGGTTTATTGGGCCAAAGTCAGATAGCACGTCTATATTTCTTTCATAAGGTGGTGAGAGCCCATGAGTCATTACTCTTGGCCACTAGGAGGAGGCATATATACCCAAACATTCCACAAGCTTTTAAAGGGACAGTTTACCCCAAATGTTTCTACTTTTTTAATTTGTTCTCAGTGATCCATTTTATTGGCTGGAGAACATTAATAATTGTTTACAAGTAGCTCCTTTACCCATATTTCAGCATTTGAAATGGCTGATTTAGCGTGTGGTATAAAAGAAAAAGGATGGATAGTAGAATTAAATATGTGGGGTTATACAGAGAGTGTGGTTCCCTTGATTATTGGTTAACCCTTATCTGTGTGAAGAATGAAAAAGCACTGAATATTATCCAGTTCTTAAAGGGACACTGAACCCACATTTTTCTTTCATGATTCGGATAGAGCATGCAATTTTAAGCAACTTTCTAATATACTCTTATCAATTTTTCTTCGCTCTCTTGCTATCTTTATTTATAAATGAAGGCATCTAAGCTTTTTTTTTTGCTTTGGTTCAGACTCTGGACAGCACTTTTTTTATTGGTGGATGAATTTATCCACCAATCAGCAAGGACAACCCAGGTTGTTCACCAAAAATGGGCCGACATCTAAACTTACATTCTTGCATTTCAAATAAAGATGCCAAGAGAATGAAGAAAACTTGATAATAGGAGTAAATTAGAAAGTTACTTAAAATGTCATGCTCTATCTGAATTGCAAAAGAAAAAATTTGGGTTCAGTGTCCCTCTAATGCTTGAACTATTTTCTCATCAGTGGATATATCTAAAGGTGGATGACTTAACTTGTGTTAGTACAATTGTTATATGTCAAGTCTCAATCCCTGGGTGCCAAACTTATAAAATCCAACTGTAAGTATATATGTCATAAGATTCTTGATACAGTTTCAGCCTCAATGTCCAACCAGTGTGCTAAATGCATAAAACGGTAGAGCGTTCTTAATACTGCCTCAAATGTCCTCACCCTCACCGAACAGTCCGGTCTTTGGATGGAAGCCCCCTTTTTGTTCACTTCCTCTGGAGGACCTCCAGGATTCCACATCTCTACATAGTCTTTCAGAGATGACGGTAAGGAAAATGGCAGTGGATGCCCATAATGGCACCTCTAAGACTGCTGCTTCAACACTACTGGGAGAACTTATGTCACTGCCCGCCGATAGGAGGATCCAGCTGTCACTCAATCCCTTAATCCAGTCAAGATAACGAAAGCTCTGCTCTTCTGTTGTTGTACTACACTTGTGGCCTGAGCAAATAAAACATCTAAAAAAATCATTCCGAGGAGCACCAACTGAATAAAACTTTTTTTTTTTTTTTTAAACTGTACAAGGAAACCACAGCAAAAAGATGAATGTATGTGGCCATACTCTAAGCCATAAATACCCTGTACATATTTAATATTGTTTTAAGTCATGACTCAGGAATTGTTCTGAACACTTATGTAAACATAAAGGAGTACCGCATGACAACAATGAGTTAAATTTTCCAAGCATGCGTCACATAAGATTGAACCAATGTCTTTGCACTTTGTATTTTAAATTTGGTCATCACTGCTTTTTAGCTATGGCTAAGAGTACGGCACAAGCCAAAACAAGTCAGTCGTTTTGTGTGCAAACACATTATTCTTTTTTGAAGAAGTTTTATTCAGTTGGTGCTCCTCAGATTTTTATTTTTTTTAGCCTGAGGTATCCCAACCTATACTGAAAGTTTCTATACTTAAGTATAGGCTATTGAAAAGCTATGTAAACACAGCCAGCAGAAGAAATTACACTCCCAGGGGGGTGTAGGATAGTTAAGTAATAAAAATGTTAATTTTCCATTGTTCTCTCTATGTATTGGTCTAAAATAATGAGCTCTGATTTTTGCCTGCAAGCTCAACCCATTATAATAGGCTGTGGTTTCAAATCACAAAACCAGCTATTTTATATACACAAATAAACCTGAAAATGCAATTTCCCATACGTTTTAATGCTCTGCAGCTGGTATACCAAGTCATTGGAAATGCATTAAAGGGGCATTATATACTAGATTTTCTTAGCATAAATGTTTTGTAGATGATCCATTTATATAGCCCATCTGTTTTATAAAAATATATAGTTTTGCTTAGTTTTTAAGAACATTGTGCTGATTTTCAGAATCCTAACCAAGTCCCACAGTTTCAGATGCATACGTGCGTCTACAGACTCATGTTGTGTTCTGTTTATCTGTCTTTTCATGGGGAGGGGAGGAGTGTCTGTTCTTATTGTTTACCCAGCCCCTTTCACTGGGTGTCCCAGACTACCTCATCAACAGTGCTAAACTGGGAGCTTCTACGTACATTTTTAAAATATTTTATACTGGATTTTTAGATCAGTATCTGTGCATATTCTTCTTAATAATAGTGTCTATTACATGCAGTGATGTGAAAATTGGTGTATACTGTCCCTTTAAGGGGAAAACTATTTTACAGTGTACTGTCCCTTTAATTCCTTCTCACATCTTTAAAGGGACAACAGAATTGTTATTGTTTAAAAAGATAGATAATCCCTTTATTACCAATACCCCAATGTTACATAACCAACAGTTATATTAATGCACTTTTTACCTCTGATTATCTCGTATCTAAGCCACTGCAGACTGCCTCCTTATTTCAGTTCTTTTGACAGACTTGCATTTTAGCCAATCAGTACTGATTCCAAGGTAACTCCACAGGCGTGAGCACAATGTTATCTATATTGCATACATGAAATAACACCCTCTAGTTGTGAGAAACTGTCAAAATGAAGTCAGATAAGAGAGGCGGCCTCTCATAGCATATAGCTACCTAGGTTTAACTAAGAATACCAAGAGAACAAAGTAAAATTAATGATAAAAGTAAATTGGAAAGTTGTTTAAAATTACATGGCCTATCTTAATTATGATAGTTTATTTTTGACTAGACTGTCCCTTTTAATATCCCAGTCTTATCTTTGCCTCCACAGGAGTAAGGTAGAATAGAGGTGCTCCAGGTTTTTTGTTGAAAGGGTTTCTAAGACTGATGTGAGACACCTATTTTCATCTCACAGAGCCAGGAACAGAAGAGTGGGGAGCATGTCGCAGTTGGTAATGACAGAAAAACACCTTCTGGGAGTCAGTTACAAGTTTGCCACTGGTGTTGCAGGGACTTGTTTTTTAGCCTCCTGTCAGGTCATTGTTACACTCTTTTGTGATAGCCTCTGTTGATGCTTGCACAGCTCTGGATAGGCTCTCTACTGGAAGCAGGTGTTCTGCAGCTTGGTAAGCACTGGTAGAATGGATGCAAGTAAGGAACAACTCTTTGCACTCACATAGCCCACTGGCTATTAGCAGGTACACTGTCTCAGGTACAGCATAGCCAGAGGGGACATATTACATTTAACAGACTTACACCACCACTGTTACCTAGACATATTATGGGTAAATACCGTGAAGCAAATTTTTTAGGTTTTTCTTTGTGTGCATTTTACTTTTGATAAAGCACTTCAATTGTATTCACATCCTACATAGGATTTAAAAAAAAAAAAAAAAAAAAATTTTTGCTCATTTCATTAGTTTATGTGAGTCAGAAGAATATAATTGTTACGTTAGCTTTATGGTTAGAGCAGTCATTATGTATGGCTTCCTTTTGAGGCAGCTTTTGGCAGGAAATTACTATAGGCTTTAGTGGCTGCTAAATAGGAGCCTGCCTTAATTTTCCCCCCACCTACTTACTCGTGGATTCCACAGCTTTGGTATTAGATCCCAGGAGTAATGGCTCGTGGACTCTCACCACTTTTACGAATGAGAAAAAAAAAGTTATGCTTAACTGATTTCTTTAACTGTGGTACGAGACCCGCCCTGCTATATTTTTTTCAACTGGTGGCAGTTTTAATGTACACCTTGTTTGTCCTGCTTTTGTCCTTTCCTACTTTTTCTCCTTTTCTCGGCTATAAATTAGGGTTGGTTACCAGAGAGGTGACAGGGATTAAAACCTTGTGGAATGTTTGGGTATCTTTGCCTCCTCCTAGTGGCCAGGAGTTGAATCCCAGGAGTAATGGCTTCTGGATTCTCCCCACTATGAAAGATGAATGAATTTTATCAGGTAAAAGCATACATGTTGTTTTCAACATTATATTGATACCTGTCCCATCTCGTCTGACGATTTGTTTGAAAAGATCCTGAAATATACTTTTTAGTTCAACATAGACTGTAAATGACTGGATGTAATAAAAAAAAATAAAAAATTAGTATTGCTATTGTATTGTCTAAACATGTTAAAGGGAAAGTGTTCTTAAAATAATATTTTATATATATGTGTGTGTGTGTGTGTGTATATGTATATATATATATATATATATATATATATATATATATATATATATATATATATATATATATATATATATATATATATATATATATATATATATATATATATATATATATATATATATGTATATCTCACACTTTTAATCAACTTAGAAATATTATATCCAGAGGATGTAACTTTTTTACAAGAAAAGCTAAAACCCTAAGGAACATCCTTTCCCTATCAATGCTACATCAAAATAAACAGTTCTTGGCTTCCTAGAAGACTAGGTTGCTATAAATACAATGGAAGAATATGTAAAACATGCGGAAACATTAAACAGGGTGATAGATTCAGCTCATCTACAACAGAGAGCGAATAGAACATTTGGTTTAATATAACATGTAACACAACACATGTCATATATCCGAGAATGTCTCCTGGACCAGAGAGAGGTCTATTGGATTTTTAAAGTATATATGTGTGTATATATATATATATATATATACAGTATATATATATATATATATATATATATATATATATATATATATATATATATATATATATGTATATATGTATGTGTATATATATATATATATATATATATAATATGTGTATTTATTTATGCAATTTAAAAAGGAGTATTTCAAGCAATGAGCAAGTTCACAGTACATGCATTTAAGAGGTATGGTTGCTTGCAGCTATGTAACTTTTGTTTTTTTTTCAGACATACAATATTTGCCAGCAATACTTCATCATTGCCGATTACAGAAATCGCTAACTGCACAACCAGGCAGGACCGGTTTGGAGGTCTTCATTTCTTTAATCCTGTACCATTGATGAAGCTTGTAGAGGTGAGGTAATAAATCTGCTCTGTATGTCATTGTACGCCACAGAATCCAGGGGAGTTTATGCAAAAGAAAATGACGGATTCTAACATTATTTAAATGTTGGTATTATTTTACAGCCATGCTTTTATATTCAATACAAATAACTCCACAAATCCATTTAAATGATGGTAAATGAAAAATATAAATTGTATTATTATTATTTTACAGTGTACATTTTATCTGAGCTCTTATGAAATTATTCTGAAAATGTGGACAGTAGCTTCATTGAGCTGGAGTTTCTCTCAACCCTAGTTTGCTGGACTCGCAATGTGCAGAATATCTGTTGTATTACAGTGTATGCTCAGTATAACAAAGATAGCGTGCTCTACCAGGCTTCATTACAGATGCTCCTTGCAAATGCTGATTCACACTTTATTACCTTCACTGAGCAGCTGTAATGAGTAATATATTATTCAGCAGCATTTGGATCACTGTGAATGTGCATAATACTTTGTTGTTGTAACAAATAAGGAGGAACAAATAATCCTCACATATTTTGAGAAGTGAATTACATGTCAGTATGGGCAAATATTTACCTGCAAATATGGACTATATTATGCCTTCCAGGAAGATTTTCTATTTTATTTCCAAACAGAAATCCAGCCTGGAGAACTGAAACTAAGCATAGGATAGGGTTTGGCACTGTTCATTGTTTGGCTTCATCAGAAACAATAAGATAAGAAACTGCAAATTAGGGAGAGGAATGTGCAAGCTTGTGAAGCTTACCATGTGGTCTTTCAGTTTTCAGGGCTGCAAAAGCCACAATGTTCAGACATAAATTACAAGAAAAGGGGGCAAAATAAACAAAGTACATTATAAAGTTATTTTACTATGCATAATTAAGTGATTTATATTACACATTGTTCGCTGACCCTTTTAAATTAATCCTTGATCTAATTTTGTGTAAAACGCATATACAGAATTTCCTGTGTCTGCCTCAGTTATCCTTAAAGGGCCATTATAGTGAAAATGTTACACGCTCAAATCCGTTCCAGCATGTAATTGTAAGACTGTCGACCCTAAACTACTGTGTTTATCTGATCCACTAAGCAGTTCTAGTTCCTCATCTGTTTTGCAAATAACACTGGGGATTAGATCAGCAGTGTTTGCACAACAGCATTTGCAGGGGGTTAAACACACATTAGTCTATGGTCCTTAAAATTACATGTCTAACGGATTAGAGCCAGTAATGTTTTGACTATATCGGCCCTTTAATTTCCAAGATTCTGTAGAATACAAAAACGGCAATGCACCTGCATTGTCAGTGCAGCCGATTAGACCTGTTTTTTTTTTTTGAAAAAAATTCATGCATGTCATAAAATCTTCTATTAGATTATCCTGTATTATGCATGTTAGGTTTCCTACAAGGATGTATGAGTCCTTTTTAATATGAAACATCAGCTCCTCTGAAGTCCAGAGCATAGATCACACGGTCGACCAAAACTTTGAAAAACAGAAACCAGTCTAAAGGGACACTGGACTCCAAATTAAAATGATTCATATTAAAGAGCTTTTTTTTTTTTTTTTTAATGGAAAACCCCCCCATTTAAAAGGTGTTTTATAGTAAAAGGGGTTAAATTTAAAGGGGGTTTGTATGATTTATAATCCATATGCAAAAGGAGAATTTAAATGTTGAACAATAAATATAAAGTTTAAAGCTATTTGAATTTAAACTAATATACCAGTTCCAGCTCTGCACTTCCTACTACTCATTTATTGAATTGTTACTGCTCAGAGTATTAGCAGGAATTGCTTGTCGGCCAATGAGCATTAGTCAGAAGTACAAATATGATCAGCTGTATAAGTTTACATTAAAAGGGACATTAAACACTAAATAAATGCTAGATAGAATGATGCGTTCAAAGAAAAGATTAGTCTGAGAATAACATGTAGATGAAGTTTCATTAGCTGTTTAAATATTGACAAAATAAGTGCCAAGTTTCAGTGTCTATATAACAATGGGAGCTGCCATCTTGTAACTTAGGTTATCTTATCTGCTGTGGCCAGTTAGTTATAAATAGGTCACTAGAGTGTGCAGCCAATGGCTGTGTGGAATATAACAATGTTCTGCACTTCCATTTCTAACAGGAGCTGAAATGCTCACTATTTCAGAAAAAGGGGACAAAATAAATATTGAAAGTATATTGCAGACTTTACTTATTTATATATTTTTTGCTTAATGCATTCTCTCTTTACCTTAAAGCTAACAGGAAATTTGTGTACAGCCAATACTGCTATTTTAAAGGGGCATAAAAGTAAAAATAATACTCTTGGTCGGTATATGTGCTTTAGCCTTTTCTTCTACTAGATACGACGAGTCCACGGATTCATCCTTGTGGGATATTATCCTCCTGCTAACAGGAAGTGGCAAAGAGCACCACAGCAGAGCTGTCTATATATAGCTCCTCCCTTGACTCCACCCCCCAGTCATTCTCTTTGCCTATACTAAGTAATAGGAAGAGGTAAAGTGAAAGAGGTGATAAAATGATAGTTTTTATTTTCTTCAAGCAAGACTTTTATATTTTAAATGGTACCGGTGAGTGCTATTTTCCTCAGGCAGCAAATAGAAGATTTCTGCCTGGAGGTTGATGATCTTAGCAGTGGTTACTAAGAGCCAGAGGAGTTCCCACAGAATGGCTGAGGAGTACTTGAGAAGTTTCAGTGTGGGGAACGGTCTTCATGCTACAAGCATTGAGGTATGTTCAGTCATTTTTTTCTGAAGAGACTGTGGTATTTCAGAACCGGCTGACATAGTTCCCATGAGGGAAGGGGTAAGCAGTAATCCACAGGAAATGATGTTACTGGGACCTGTTATATTATGGGCTATAATTTAAAAGACACTGGTTGCATAATGTTTGTGTGCAAACGATTTATGTGCAGGGGCAAATAAGGTTTTTTTTTCCTGATCTAACGTTTGTGTGTTTGATGGCACTGGAGGATTTCACATGGCTGACAAATTGTACTGGGTATATGAAACCCACATGGCTAGTTCCTATAATGCTTTGGAGCATTTTTTTCACTAGGCTGAGACATTGTGTGTGATGGGCAGGGCCTAATTTTGCGCCTTAGATGCGCAGTTGTATTTCACATAGAGGCAGCAAGCTCCAGCTCCGGTGGGCCTCAACTGAAGAGATAGCCTTATCGAAGTGAGAGTGTAGTTCTCAGACGCCAGAGGGCGTGGCGAGGTGCAGGGGGTTGATAGTTTATTTGCATAACGTTTTTTTTTTTGGTAACGTTTTTTGATAACAGAGGGTTAATAGTCCCTTGTGCTGCAATCTTAGGCTGCCAGATTAGACACATATATGAAAAATTGTGAGTGTTATAACCTTTTAAGGCAGTTTTGGAAAAATTGTATGCTTTTTTTCTCTTAAAGGCGCAGTACCATTTTTCAGATTGTTGTTTTTTTCATTATATAAAGTGTTTTCAAGTCTTTTTGTGGTTATTACTAGCCTGTTCAACATGTCTGACATTGAGGAAAGTCAATGCTCTATGTGTTTAGAAGCAATGGTGGAACCCCCATTTAAAATGTGTCCCTCATGTACTGAAAGGGCCTTACATTGCAAAGACCATATTTTAGCTGATAAAAGTATGTCTCAGGATGATTCTCAGTCTGAAGAGAATCAGGTTATGCCATCTACTTCTCCCCAAGTTTTACAACCTTTAACAGAGGTGTTGTCTAAACTGCCAGGTTTACAGGGTAAGCGCAGTAGGTCAGGTATTAGAGTAAATGCTGAGCCCTCTGACGCTTTATTGGCCATCTCCGATGTACCCTCACAGTGTTCTGATTTGGGGGTGGCGGATTTACTTCGAGGGTGAGCTTTCAGACTCCGGAAAGATGTTCCCTCTAACAGACTCAGATGTGATGGCCTTTAAGTTTAAGCTTGAACACCTCCGCTTGTTACTCTGGGAGGTTTTAGCGACTCTGGATGATTGTGACCCTATTGTAATACCACCAGAGAAATTGTGTAAAATGGATAAATATCTAGAGGTTAATACTTACACTGTTTTTCCAGTCCCTAGAAGGATTTTGGACATTGTTACTAAGGAATAGGATAGACCAGGCATTCCGTTCTCTCCCCCTCCTACTTTTAAGAAAATGTTTCCCATATCTGACACCATTAGGGATTCCTGGCAGACGGTCCCTAAGGTGGAGGGAGCTATTTCTACCCTAGCTAAGCGTACAAATATACCTATTGAGGACAGTTGTGCTTTCAAAGATCCTATGGATAAAAAATTAGAGGGTCTGTTAAAGAAGTTGTTTATTCATCAGGGTTTTCTTCTACAACCTATAGCGTGCATTGTTCCAGTAACTACTGTGGCAGCTTTTTGATTTGAGGCTCTAGAGGAGTATTTTAAGGTTGAGACCCCATTAGATGATATTTTGGATAGAATTAAGACTCTCAAGCTAGCTAATTCTTTCATTACCGATGCCGCTTTTCAAATGGAGACATTGGCGGCAAAAAATGCAGGCTTTGCCATTTTAGCGCGTAGAGCGTTATGGATTAAGTCTTGGTCTGCTGATGTGTCATCAAAATCTAACCTTTTAGCTATTCCTTTTAAAGGTAAGACCCTATTCGGGCCTGAACTAAAGGAGATTATTTCCGACATTACTGGAGGTAAAGGTCATGCCCTTCCTCAGGACAAGACAGTTAAAATGAGAGGGCTAAAAAAAATAATTTTCGTTTCTTTTAAAATTTTAAAGGTGGACCCTCTACTTCCTCCTCCGTCACAAAGCAGGAGGGGAGTTTTGCACAATCCAAGTCAGTCTGGAGACCTAACTAGACCTGGAATAAAGGTAAACAGGCCAAGAAGCCCGCTGCTGCTACCAAGACAGCATGAAGGGGCAACCCCCGATCCGGGACCGGATCTAGTAGGAGGCAGACTTTCTCTCTTTGCTCAGGCTTGGGCAAGGGACGTTCAGGCATTAGAAATCGTGACCCAGAGGTATCGACTAGAGTTCAAGGATTTTCTCCCAAGTGGAAGATTTCATCTGTCACGTTTGTCTGTAGACCAGACAAAAAGAGAGGCGTTCTTACGCCGTGTTGAAGACCTATATACCATGGGTGTAATCTGCTCAGTTCCAAAACTAGAACAGGGGCAGGGGTTTTACTCAAATCTGTTTGTGGTTCCCAAAAAAAGGGAACATTCAGACCGATTTTAGATCTCAAATGCCTAAACAAATTTCTCAGTCCCATCATTCAAGATGGAGACCATTCGAACTATTTTACCAATGATCCAGGAGAGTCAATATATGACTACCGTGGACATAAAGGATGCGTATCTTCACATTCCTATCCACAAAGATCACCAGTTTCTCAGGTTCGCCTTCCTGGACAAACACTACCAGTTTGTGTCTCTTCCTTTCGGGTTGGCCACAGCTCCCAGAATCTTCACAAAGGTACTAGGGTCCCTTCTGGCGGTTCTAAGGCCGCGGGGCATAGCAGTGGCGCCCTATCTGGACGATATTTTGATTCAGGCGTCAATTTACCAGCTAGCCAAATCTCACACGGACATTGTGTTGGCTTTTCTGAGAACTCACGGGTGGAAGGTGAACATACAAAAGAGTTCACTAGTTCCACTGACGAGTTCCTTTCTTAGGACTCGGTAGCCATGAAAATTCTTCTGACAGAGGTCAGAAAGTCAAAGATCTTAACTACTTGCCAAGCACTTCAGTCCACTCCTCGGTCATCAGTGGCGCAGTGTATGGAGGTCATCGGATTAATGGTAGCGGCAATGGACATCGTTCTGTTTGCTCGCTTACATCTCAGACCACTGCAACTGTGCATGCTCAGACAGTGGAATGGGGATTATGCAGATTTATCTCCTCATATAAATCTGGATGTAGAAACCAGAGACTCTCTTCTTTGGTGGTTGTCACAGGATCATCTGTCCCAGGGAATGTGCTTCCGCAGACCAGCATGGGTCATAGTGACGACGGACGCCAGCCTCTTGGGCTGGGGTGCAGTCTGGAATTCCCTGAAGGCTCAGGGTGTTTGGACTCAGGAGGAGTCCCTACTTCCAATCAATATTCTGGAACTGAGAGCAATATTCAACGCGCTTCAATCGTGGCCTCAGCTGGCTTCGGCCAAATTCATAAGATTCCAGTCGGACAATTTCACGACTGTAGCATATATCAATCATCAAGGGGGAACAAAGAGTTCTCTAGTGATGAGAGGTTTCCAAGATAATTCAATGGGCAGAGACTCACTCTTGCCATCTATCAGCAATTTATATCCCAGGAGTAGAGAACTAGGAAGCGGATTTTCTAAGTTGTCAGACTTTTCATCCGGGGGAGTGGGAGCTCCATCCGGAGGTGTTTGCGGCATTGATTCATCAATGGGGCACACCGGAATTGGATCTGATGGCATCTCGTCAGAATGCTAAACTTCCTTGTTACGGGTCCAGATCAAGGGATCCTCAAGCAGTACTGATAGATGCTCTAGCAGTACCTTTGTCGTTCAACCTGGCTTATGTGTTTCCTCCTTTTCCTCTCCTACCTCGTCTGATTGCCAGAATCAAACAGGAGAGGGCTTCGGTAATCTTGATAGCACCTGCGTGGCCACGCAGGACTTGGTATGCAGATCTAGTGGAAATGTCATCTTCCACCGTGGAAACTGCCACTGAGACAGGACCTTCTCATTCAAGGTCCGTTCCAACATCCAAATATAATTTCTCTGCAGCTGACTGCCCGGAGGTTGAACGCTTGATTTTATCTAAGCGGGGATTCTCTGAGTCAGTCATTGATACCTTGATTCAGGCTCGAAAGCCTGTCACTAGGAAAATTTACCATAAGATATGGCATAAATATCTTTATTGGTGCGAATCCAAGGGCTACTCATGGAGTAAGATCAGGATTCCTAGGATTTTGTCCTTTCTCCAAGAAGGATTGGAGAAGGGATTATCAGCTAGTTCCTTAAAGGGACAGATTTCTGCTTTGTCAATCTTGCTACACAAGCGTCTGGCGGATATCCCAGACGTTCAGTCGTTTTGTCAGGCTTTAGTTAGAATCAAGCCTGTGTTTAAACCTGTTGCTCCGCCATGGAGTTTGAATTTAGTTCTAAATGTTCTTCAAGGGGTTCCGTTTGAACCCATGCATTCCATAGATATTAAGCTTCTATCTTGGAAAGTTCTGTTTTTAGTTGCCATCTCTTGTGCTCGAAGAGTTTCTGAGCTTTCTGCGTTACAATGCGACTCGCCTTATCTTATATTCCATTCTGATAAGGTGGTTTTGCGCACTAAACCTGGATTCCTTCCTAAGGTTGTTTCAAATAAGAATATTAATCAGGAAATTGTTGTTCCTTCTCTATGTCCTAATCCTTCTTCTAAGAAGGAGCGTCTGTTACATAACTTGGACGTGGTACGTGCCTTGAAGTTTTACTTACAAGCAACCAAGGATTTCCATCAAACATCTTCTTTATTTGTAGTTTATTCTGGAAAGCGTAGGGGTCAAAAAGCTACGGCTACCTCTTTCTTTTTGGCTGAAAAGCATCATCCGTTTGTCATACGAGACTGCTGGACAGCAGCCTCCTGAAAAAATTACAGCTCATTCTACTAGAGCGGTGGCTTCCTCATGGGCTTTTAAAAACGATGCTTCTGTTGAACAGATTTGTAAGGCTGCGACTTGGACCTCCCTTCATACTTTTTCCAAATTTTAAAAATTTGATACTTTAGCTTCTTCTGAGGCTATTTTTGGGAGAAAAGTTCTTCAAGCAGTGGTGCCTTCTGTTTAGGTATCTGTCTTTTCCCTCCCGTTCATCCGTGTCCTGTAGCTTTGGTATTGTATCCCACAAGTAAGGATGAATCCGTGGACTTGTCGTATCTAGTAGAAGTAATACGAAAAGGTGAGAGTAAGCGCTAAAAGAGCTTAAAAGGCTAACAAACTTGTGGCTAAATCTTACAATTTATTACCTTCGATAAAGGCTAAACATAAACAAATATCACAATAAAACCACAATAACACAATAAAATTAGAAACACGGATCCATGTCTAACTTCTAAAAACAAAAGTACATAATAAAATCTCCTGGGAGATGCGAATTACAGTGGGAGTTTTGACACTCCTTGATAGTGATACACAAGTGTGGGAAGTTGAATAAAAATACAAATATTAATACTTATAAGCAAAGTTATAAACCAGAAAACGATTCCAAACTCACAATGTCAATCAAAAAATGGTGAAAAAATGGTGGAAAATGTAAAATGTGAATGTTCGTATTAAACCGTGGGTGTGTCCTCCAACGTTGCTGATGGGTAGTGAGAGATCTATAGTCAAATATAGATGTTAGATGAAGTTGTAGAAAAAATGAGTAAAAATGAGTGAAAAATATAAGTGAAAAATATATGTATCTAGTAGAAGAAAAGGAAATTTATGCTTACCTGATAAATTGATTTCTTCTACGATATGACGAGTCCACGGCCCTACCTGTCATTTTAGACAGATTATATTTTTGTTTTCAAACTTCAGTCACCTCTGCACCTTTTTTTAGTTTCTCTTTTTTCTTCCTATACCTTCGGTCGAATGACTGGGGGGTGGAGTCAAGGGAGGAGCTATATAGACAGCTCTGCTGTGGTGCTCTTTGCCACTTCCTGTTAGCAAGAGGATAATATCCCACAAGTAAGGATGAATCTGTGGACTCGTCGTATCGTAGAATAAATACATTTATCAGGTAAGCATAAATTTCCTTTTTTACTTCTGGGATTGACCACTTTTACACTACAACTCTAAACCCCACCCAGTCTAGGAACGTACTTATCTGGTTTGATAAATAAACAAGATAACTGACAAGCAATTGCATGGTGCATATGCAGAAAAGTTAAATACAAATGAGTCTTTTTTTCAATACACGTGTTAGGAAACAATCGGCTAGATTACGAGTCTTGCGTTATGAGTAAAAAAGCAGCGTTAAGCCTCATAACGCTGCTTTTTTACTACCGCTGGTATTACGAGTCTTGCAGATTTAGGGGCACCGCACACTTTTTTTGGCCGTACTGCAAATCAACTTACACAAATTGCGTATAGTCTTTTCTTCTACATTGGTGTATCCGGTCCACGGCTTCATCCTTACTTGTGGGATATTCTCTTCCCCTACAGGAAGTGGCAAAGAGAGTACACAGCAGAGCTGTCCATATAGCTCCCCTCAGGCTCTGCCCCCCCAGTCATTCTATTTGCCGCTCTGAACAAGTAGCAAACGAACTTTCAGGCCAATTCTGGATTTAAAGATCCTAGACCAATTACTGAGAGTTCCATCATTCCAAATGGAAACCATTCGGATTACCAGTTCGTGGCTCTTCCCTTCGGATTGGCCACTGCTCCGAGAATTTTCACAAAGGTGCTAGGGTCCCTTCTAGCGGTGCTAAGCGCTAGTTCTTTTAAGGGACAGATATCTGCTCTGTCTGTTTGGTTACAGTGGTTTCCAATAAGGATATCAACCAGGAAATAGTTGTTCCTTCTCTGTGTCCTAATCCAGTTTCTAACAAGGAACGTCTGTTACACCATCTTGATGGGGTTCGTGCTTTAAAGTTTTATCTAAAAGCAACTAAAGACTTCAGACAAACATCGTCCTTGTTTGTCGTCTATTCTGGCAAGAGGAGAAGTCAAAAGGCGACTGCGACCTCTCTGTCTTTCTGGCTGAAAAGCATCATCCGGTTGGCTTATGAGACTGCTGGAAGGCAGCCTCCTGAACGAATTACAGCTCACTCTACTAGAGCTGTGGCTTCCACATGGGCTTCCAAGAATGAGGCTTCTGTTGAACAGATTTGTAAGGCAGCGACTTGGTCTTCACTGCATACGTTTGCCAAATTTTACAAATTCATTACTTTTGCTTCTTCGGAGGCTATTTTTGGGGGAGAGGTTTTGCAAGCAGTGGTGCCTTCCGTTTAGGTTACCTGACTTGTTCCCTCCCTTCATCCGTGTCCTAAAGCTTTGGTATTGGTTCCCACAATAAGGATGAAGCCGTGGACCGGATACACCAATGTAGGAGAAAACAGAATTTATGTTTACCTGATAAATTTCTTTCTCCTACGGTGTATCCGGTCCACGGCCCGCCCTGGCATTTTGGTCAGGTTTAAATTTATTTTTTGTAAACTACAGTCACCACTGCACCTTATGGTTCTCCTTTTTCTCCTAACCGTCGGTCGAATGACTGGGGGGCGGAGCCTGAGGGGAGCTATATGGACAGCTCTGCTGTGTGCTCTCTTTGCCACTTCCTGTAGGGGAAGAGAATATCCCACAAGTAAGGATGAAGCCGTGGACCGGATACACCGTAGGAGAAAGAAATTTATCAGGTAAACATAAATTCTGTTTTTTTTGTTTTTTTTTTCTATGGGACTTCCATAGTGCCGGTATTACAAGCTTGTCCTGGGAGGCCAAAAAGTGAGCGGTACACCCTATCCCGTCAAGATTCGTGCCTCATTTTAAAGTCAGTAGTTATGAGTTTTACACTACAATGCTGTAGCATAAAACTCATAACTAAAGTGCTAAAAAGTACACTAACACCCATAAACTACCTATTAACCCCTAAACCGAGGCCCTCCCGCATAGCAAACACTAAAATTAAATTATTAACCCTTAATCTGCTGCTCCGGACATTGCCGCCACTATAATAAACATATTAACCCCTAAACCGCCGCACTCCCGCCTCGCAATCATTAGTTAAATATTATTAACCCCTAATCTGCCGGCACTATATTTAATTTATTAACCCCTAAATCTAAGTCTAACCCTAACACCCCCTAACTTAAATATGATTAAAATAAATCTAAATAAAAATTACTATCATTACCTAAATAATTACTATTTAAAACTAAATACTTACCTATAAAATAAACCCTAAGCTAGCTACAATATAACTAATAGTTTCTTTGTATCTAGCTTAGGGTTTATTTTTATTTTACAGTCAAGTTCGTTTTTATTTTAACTAGGTAGAATAGTTACTAAATAGTTATTAACTATTTAATAACTACCTAGCTAAATAAATACAAATTGAACTGTAAAATAAAACCTAACCTGTCTTACACTAACACCTAACCTAACCCTACAATTAAATAAATTCCCTAAATTAAATACAATTAACTAAATTCAAAACAATTAGCTAAATTACAAAAAACAAACAAACTCTAAATTACAGAAAATAAAAAACTAATATGATCTTTAAACTAATTACACCTAATCTAATAGCCCTATCAAAATAAAAAAAGCCCAGCCAAAATAAAAAAAACCCTAGCCTAAACTAAACTACCAATAGCCCTTAAATAGGGCCTTTTGTGGGGCATTGCCCCAAAGAAATCAGCTCTTTTAGCTTTTTTTAAAAAAAAAAAAAAATACAACCAACCCCCCAAATAAAACCCTAACTAAAAAGACTAAGCTCCCCATTGCCCTGAAAAGGGCATTTGGATGGGCATTGCCCTTAAAAGGGCATTTAGCTCTATTGTGGCCCAAAGCCCTAACCTTAAAAAAAAAAAAAAAAAAAAAAAAAAAAAAAAAAAAAACCCCACCAATACACCCTTAAAAAAACCTAACACTAACCCCTGAAGATCCACTTACCGGGAGAAGTCTTCATCCAAGTGGCAAGATGTCCTCAATGAAGCCGGCAGAAGTGGTCCTCCAGATGGGCAGAAGTCTTCACCCAGACGGCATCTTCTATCTTCATCCTTCCGACGTGGATCGTCTCCATCTTCAAGACATCCGGCGCGGAGCATCCTCTTCCAACGACGACTACCCGACGAATGAAGGTACCTTTAAGTGACGTCATCCAAGATGGCGTCCCTTAGATTCCGATTTGCTGATAGTCACTTGGATGACGTCACTTAAAGGTACCTTCATTCGTCGGGTAGTCGTCGTTGGAAGAGGATGCTCCGCGCCGGATGTCTTGAAGATGGAGCCGCTCCGCGTCGGAAGGATGAAGATAGAAGACTTCTCCCGGTAAGTGGATCTTCGGGGGTTATTGTTAGGATGTATTGGCTGGTTTGTTTTTTTTAGGTTAGGGCTTTGGGCCGCAATAAAGCTAAATGCCCTTTTAAGGGCAATGTCCATCCAAATGCCCTTTTCAGGGCAATGGGGAGCTTAGGTTTTTTTAGTTAGGGTTTTATTTGGGGGGTTGGTTGTGTGGGTGGTTTGTTTAACAGTTGGGGGGTTGTTTGTATTTTTTTTACAGGTAAAAGAGCTGATTTCTTTGGGGCAAAGCCCCGCAAAAGGCCCTTTTAAGGGCTATTGGTAGTTTAGTTTAGGCTAGGTTTTTATTTTTATTTTGGGTGGGCTTTTTTATTTTGATAGGGCTATTAGATTAGGTGCAATTAGTTTAAAGATCTTGTAATTTGTTTTTTATTTTCTGTAATTTAGTGGGGGGGGTTTGTTTGTAATTTAGCTAATTGTTTTGAATTTAGTTAATTGTATTTAATTTAGGGAATTTTATTTAATTGTAGGGTTAGGTGTTGTTGTAAGACAGGTTAGGTTTTATTTTACAGGTCAAGTTGTATTTATTTTATTTAAGTAGTTATTAAATAGTTAACTATTTACTAACTATTTTACCTAGTTAAAATAAATGCAAACTTGCCTGTAAAATAAAAATAAAACCTAAGCTAGATACAATGTAACTATTAGTTATATTGTAGCTAGCTTAGGGTTTATTTTACATGTATTTAGTTTTAAATAGGAATTATTTAGTTATTAATAAGTTTTATTTAGATTTATTTTAATTAATTTGTTAGGGGTGTTAGGGTTAGACTTGGGTTTAGGGGTTAGTAAATTTAATATAGTGGGGGCGATGTTGGGGGCGGCAGATTAGGGGTTAATAAATGTAGGTAGGTGGCAGCGACATTGGGGGTGGGAGATTAGGGGTTAATAAATATAACGTAGGTGTCGGCGATGTTGGGGGCAGCAGATTAGGAGTTAATAAGTATAATGTAGGTGGCGGCGATGTCCGAGCGGCAGATTAGCGGTTAATAAGTGTTAAATTAGGGGTGTTTAGACTCCGGGTTCATGTTAGGGTGTTAGGTGTAAACATAAAATGTGTTTCCCCATAGGAATCAATGGGGCTGCGTTACTGACCTTTACGCTGCTTTTTGGCAGGTGTTAAACTTTTCTCCTACATTGGTGTATCCGGTCCACGGCTTCATCCTTACATGTGGGATATTCTCATCCCCTACAGGAAGTGGCAAAGAGAACACACAGCAGAGCTGTCCATATAGCTCCCCTTAGGCTTCGCCCCCCCCAGTCATTCTCTTTGCCGCTCTAACTAGTAGCACCTCCACGGGGGTGTAAAGAGTATGTGGTGTTAGTTGTAGTTTTTTGTTTCTTCTATCAAGAGTTTGTTATTTTAAAATAGTGCCGGCTTGTACTATTTACTTTGCAGCAGAAAGTGATGAAGATTTCTGCTAAGAGGAATATGATTTTAGCACCAGTAACTAAAATCCATGGCTGTTCCCACACAGGACTGTTGAATACCAGAGAACATCAGTTGGGGGGAACAGTTTGCAGGCTTAACTGCTTCAGGTATGATCAGTCATTTTTCTAACAAGACCATGTAATGCTAGAAGACTGTCAGAATTTCCCTCTGGGATAGTTAAGCCATTTTTCTTAGACTCAGTATAAAATTGATGGCTTATGTTAAGGGCTCTATGCTGGTTGACACTAATTGTGGGCTTAATCGATTGCTTTTTAGCATGTTTTTGGCTATAAATAAGGTGTTTTTGCAAACTTTAAAACACTTTTGGGGTTTAATTTGCGCCTGGCACTTAGTTAGACACCTAATCTAGTCAGAAAGGCCCCTCCACTCTGGAATGAAGAGGAAGGAGGCCTTATTTCCACGCCTCAATTGCGCAGTGTTTATTGACTAGGCAGTTCATGCAGCTTCACGTGGGGAGTCCAGAGGCTCAGAAAAGAACTCCAGAGAGGTTTATTTGCTACCAAAATAATCCCTAAGGAAAAGGTAAAGGCCACAGAAAAAGCTGTGGCAGGGGACTGTACTGTGTTAACCGGTTAATATCTGTTATTAGCTCCGGTTTGGGCATTGAGGGGTTAATTGGTCTGAAAACTTGTGTGCAATCTTTTTAAAGTATTAAGACACTGGTGAAAATTTCATTAAAATCGGATGTTTATTTGATGTTTTTTTGGTGTTTCAGTAATAAGTGTGCACTTTTATTATTTAAAGAGACAGTAACGTTTTTTTGTCAAAAATAATTTTTATTACATTGAAGTTCTGTTGATGTCTGTCAAACATGTCTGAACCTTCAGATAGCCTATGTTCTGTATGCTTAAAGTCCAAGGTGGTTCCCCCATTAAATTTATGTGTGAAGTGTGCCATAGCGTCCAAGCAGCTTAAGGACCATACAATCACACTTAAAAATATAGCCCAAGATGATTCTTTAGCTGAAGGTAGTGAAGATAGCTCGCTATCCTCTCCTTCTGTGTCAATACCAGCTATGCCCGCGCAAGCGTTGCCCAGTACATCTAGCGCACCAATTGTGATTACTATGCAACAGTTAGCGACAGTAATGGATAATTCTCTTTCAGCATTTTTTTCTAAACTGCCAGCTTTTCCTAGGAAGCGTGATTGCTCAGTTTTAGACACAGAAAATGAGCAAGCTGACGCAGAGGATAATTTATCTGTAGTGCCCTCACATCAATCTGACTTGGCGGTGAGGGAGGGCCTGTCTGAGGGAGAAATTTCTGACACAGGAAAAGTTTCTCAGCAGGCAGAACCTGATACCATAGCATTTAAATTTAAGCTAGAACACCTCCGCGCCCTACTTAAGGAGGTCCTAGCTACTCTTGATGATTGTGAACCTTTGGTGGTCCCAGAAAAATTGTGTAAAATGGACAGATTTTTAGAGGTCCCAGTACACACTGATGCGTTTCCGATACCCAAGAGGGTGGCGGATATAGTGACTAGGGAGTGGGAGAGACCAGGTGTACCTTTCCCCCCCCCCCCTATATTTAAGAAAATGTTCCCCATTGTTGACCCCAGAAAGGACGCGTGGCAGACGGTCCCTAAGGTAGAGGGGGCAGTTTCAACACTAGCTAAACGCGCGACTATACCAATAGAAGATAGTTGCGCTTTCAAAGATCCTATGGATAAAAAATTAGAAGGTTTGCTTAAGAAAATTTTTATTCAACAAGGTTTTCTTCTTCAACCAATTTCTTGCATTATTCCTGTAACCACGGCAGCGTCCTTTTGGTTTAAGGAATTAGAAAACTCGCTCCAGAAGGAGACTTCTTATGATGAAGTCATGGACAGAATTCACGCTCTGAAGTTGGCTAATGCCTTCATTACAGATGCCGCTTTTCAGTTAGCTAAATTAGCGGCGAAAAATTCAAGTTTTGCAATCGTGGCGCGCAGAGCGCTTTGGCTAAAATCTTGGTCGGCGGATGTGTCGTCCAAAACAAAATTGGTTAATATTCCTTTCAGGGTAAGACCCTATTCGGGCCAGAGTTGAAAGAAATTATTTCGGATATCACTGGGGGAAAGGGCCATGCCCTCCCACAAGATAGACCTTTCAAAGCTAAAAATAAGTCTAATTTTCGTTCCTTTCGCAATTTCAGGAACGGACCAGGTACTACCTCCTCAGCCACTAAGCAAGAGGGTAACGCATCCCAGCCCAAACCAGCATGGAAACCATTGCAAGGCTGGAACAAAGGTAAACAGGCCAAGAAGCCTGCTGCTGCTACCAAGACAGCTTGAAAGATTAGCCCCCGATCCGGGACCGGATCTAGTAGGGGGCAGACTTTCTCTCTTTGCTCAGGCTTGGGCAAGAGATGTTCCGGACCCCTGGGCACTAGAAATTGTCTCTCAGGGGTACCTTCTAGAATTCAAGGACTTTCCTCCAAAGGGAAGGTTCCACATGTCTCGCTTATCTTTAGACCAGATAAAGAGACAGGCATTCTTACATTGCGTAGAAGACCTTTTAAAAATGGGAGTGATACACCCCGTTCCAACAGCAGAACAAGGGCAGGGTTTTTACTCAAACCTGTTTGTAGTTCCCAAAAAGGAAGGAACTTTCAGGCCAATTCTGGATTTAAAAATCCTAAACAAATTCCTCAGAGTTCCATCATTCAAAATGGAAACCATTCGGACAATTTTACCAATGATCCAGGAGGGTCAATATGACTACCGTGGATTTAAAGGATGCGTACCTGCATATTCCTATCCACAAAGATCACCATCAGTTCCCAAATTTCGCCTTTCTGGACAAGCATTACCAGTTCGTGGCTCTTCCCTTCGGATTGGCCACTGCTCCCAGAATTTTCGAATTTTCACAAAGGTGCTAGGGTCCCTTCTAGCGGTACTAAGGCCAAGGGGCATTGCAGTAGCACCTTATCTAGACGACATTTTAATACAGGCGTCGTCTTTTCACAAGACAAAGGCTCATACGGACATTGTTCTAGCCTTTCTAAGGTCTCACGGGTGGAAGGTGAACATAGAAAAGAGTTGTCTGTCCCCGTTCACAAGGGTTTCCTTCCTGGGAACAATAATAGACTCGGTAGAAATGAAAATCTTTCTGACGGAGGTCAGGAAGTTAAAACTTCTGAACACCTGTCAAGTTCTTCACTCCATTCCACAACCTTCCATAGCTCAGTGCATGGAGGCAATAGGACTAATGGTTGCGGCAATGGACGTGGTTCCCTTTGCTCGAATTCATTTAAGACCATTGCAACTGTGCATGCTCAAACAGTGGAATGGGGATTATGCAGATTTATCTCCCCAGATACAAATGGACCAGAAAACCAGAGACTCAGTCCTCTGGTGGTTGTCTCAGGATCACCTGTCTCAGGGAATGAGTTTCCGCAGACCGGAGTGGATCATTGTCACGACCGACGCCAGCCTCTTCCCTGAAAGCTCAAGGTCTATGGTCTCGGGAAGAATCTCTTCTTCCGATAAACATTTTGGAATTGAGAGCGATATTCAATGCGCTCCAGGCATGGCCTCAACTAGCGGAGGTCAAATTCATCAGATTTCAGTCGGACAACATGACTGTAGCGTTACATCAATCATCAGGGGGGAACAAAGAGTTCCCTGGCGATGAGGGAGGTATCCAAGATCATCAAATGGGCGGAGGATCACTCCTGCCATCTATCAGCAATTCACATCCCAGGAGTGGACAACTGGGAAGCGGATTATCTGAGTCGTCGGACTTTCCGTCCGGGGGAGTGGGAACTTCACCCGGAGGTTTTTGCCCAGTTAACTCAACTATGGGGCATTCCAGATCTGGATCTGATGGCGTCATGTCAGAACTCCAAAGTTCCACGTTACGGGTCCAGGGATCCCAAAGCGACATTAGTAGATGCCTTAGTGGCGCCTTGGTCGTTCAATCTAGCTTATGTCTTTCCACCGTTTCCTCTTCTCCCCCAGCTAGTAGCCAGGATCAAACAGGAGAAGGCTTCGGTAATTCTGATAGCTCCTGTGTGGCCACGCAGGACTTGGTATGCAGACCTGGTGAATATGTCATCGGTTCCACCATGGAAGCTACCTTTGAGGCAGGACCTTCTAATTCAAGGTCCATTCGAACATCCAAACCTAATTTCTCTGCAACTGACTGCTGCTTGGAGATTGAACGCTTGATTCTAGCGAAGCGTGGGTTTTCGGAATCAGTTATAGATACTCTGATCCAGGCTAGAAAGCCTGTCACCAGGAAGATTTACCATAAGATATGGCGGAAATATCTTTGCTGGTGTGAATCCATGGATTACTCATGGAGTAAGGTTAGGATTCCAAGGATATTATCTTTTCTCCAAGAAGGATTGGAGAAGGGTCTATCAGCTAGTTCTTTAAAAGGACAGATATCTGCCCTGTCTGTTTTGTTACACAAGCGTCTGGCAGCCGTGCCAGATGTTCAGGCGTTTGTACAGGCTTTAGTCAGAATCAAGCCTGTCTACAGACCTGTGGCTCCTCCGTGGAGCCTAAATTTAGTTCTTTCAGTTCTTCAAGGGGATTCTGTTTGAATCTCTACATTCCATAGATATTAAGTTACTATCTTGGAAAGTTTTTGTTTTTGGTTGCTATTTCTTCTGCTAGAAGAGTGTCTGAATTGTCTGCTCTGCAGTGTAATTCACCTTATCTGGTGTTCCATGCAGATAAGGTTGTTTTGCGTACCAAACCTGGTTTCCTTCCAAAAGTTGTTTCTAATAAGAATATTAACCAGGAAATTATTGTTCCTTCTCTGTGTCCTAATCCAGTTTCTAGGAAGGAATGACTGTTACACAATCTTGATGTGGTTCGTGCTTTAAAATTCTATTTACAAGCAACTAAAGATTTCAGACAAACATCATCCTTGTTTGTTGTCTATTCTGGTAAGAGGAGAGGTCAGAAAGCGACTGCTACCTCTTTCCTTCTGGCTGAAAAGCATCATCAGATTGGCTTATGAGACTGCTGGACAGCAGCCTCCTGAACGAATTACAGCTCATTCCACCAGAGCTGTGGCTTCCACATGGGCTTTCAAGAATGAGGCTTCTGTTGATCAGATTTGTAAGGCAGCGACTTGGTCTTCACTGCATACATTCACCAAATTTTACAAATTCGATACTTTTGCTTCTTCGGAGGCTATTTTCTCCAACATAGGTGTGTCCGGTCCACGGCGTCATCCTTACTTGTGGGATATTCTCTTCCCCAACAGGAAATGGCAAAGAGCCCAGCAAAGCTGGTCACATGATCCCTCCTAGGCTCCGCCTACCCCAGTCATTCTCTTTGCCGTTGTACAGGCAACATCTCCACGGAGATGGCTTAGAGTTTTTTAGTGTTTAACTGTAGTTTTTATTATTCAATCAAGAGTTTGTTATTTTAAAATAGTGCTGGTATGTACTATTTACTCAGAAACAGAAAAGAGATGAAGATTTCTGTTTGTATGAGGTAAAATGATTTTAGCACCGTAACTAAAATCCATGGCTGTTCCACACAGGACTGTTGAGAGCAATTAACTTCAGTTGGGGGAACAGTGTGCAGTCTCTTACTGCTTGAGGTATGACACATTCTAACAAGACGATGTAATGCTGGAAGCTGTCATTTTCCCTATGGGATCCGGTAAGCCATGTTTATTAAGATGGTAAATAAGGGCTTCACAAGGGCTTATTAAGACTGTAGACTTTTTCTGGGCTAAATCGATTCATTATTAACACATATTTAGCCTTGAGGAATCATTTATTCTGGGTATTTTGATATGACACCTTATTCTTTAGGGGCTTTCCCTAATCATAGTCAGAGCCTCATTTTCGCGCCGGTATGGCGCACTTGTTTTTGAGGACAGCATGGCATGCAGCTGCATGTGTGTGGAGCTCTGATACATAGAAAAGTCTTTCTGAAGCATCATTTGGTATCGTATTCCCCTTTGGGCTTGGTTGGGTCTCAGCAAAGCAGATTCCAGGGACTGTAAAGGGGTTAAATATAAAAACGGCTCCGGTTCCGTTATTTTAAGGGTTAAAGCTTCCAAATTTGGTGTGCAATACTTTTAAGGCTTTAAGACACTGTGGTGAAATTTTGGTGAATTTTGAACAATTCCTTCATACTTTTTCGCAATTGCAGTAATAAAGTGTGTTTAGTTTAAAATTTAAAGTGACAGTAACGGTTTTATTTTAAAACGTTTTTTGTGCTTTGTTATCAAGTTTATGCCTGTTTAACATGTTTGAACTACCAGATAGATTGTGTTCTGACTGTGGGGAAACCAAGGTTCCTTCTCATTTAACTATATGTATTTTATGTCATAAAAAAAAAAAAAATTTAGTAAAAATGATGCCGAAGATGATTCCTCAAGTGAGGGGAGTAAGCATGGTACTGCATCATCCCCTCCTTCGTCTACACCAGTCTTGCCCATACAGGAGGCCCCTAGTACATCTAGTGCGCCAATACTCCTTACTATGCAACATTTAACGGCTGTAATGGATAATTCTATCAAAAACATTTTAGCCAATATGCCCACTTATCAGCGAAAGCGCGACTGCTCTGTTTTAGAAAATTCTGTAGAGCATGAGAAGGCTGATGTTATGGTTTCTGAAGGGCCCCTACACCAGTCTGAGGGGGCCAGGGAGGTTTTGTCTGAGGGAGAAATTTCAGATTCAGGAAACATTTCTCAACAAGCTGAACCTGATGTGATTACTTTTAAATTTAAGTTGGAACATCTCCGCGCTCTGCTTAAGGAGGTGTTATCCAATTTGGATGATTGTGATTATCTGGTCATTCCAGAACCACTATGTAAAATGGAAAAGTTCTTAGAGGCCCCGGGGCCCCCCGAAGCTTTTCCTATATCCAAGCGGGTGGCGTACATTGTTAGTAAAGAATGGGACAGGCCCGGTATACCTTTAGTACCTCCCCCCATATTTATAAAATTGTTTTCCTATAGTCGACCCCAGAAAGGACTGATGGCAGACAGTCCCCAAGGTCGAGGGGGCGGTTTCTACTCTACACAAGCGCGCCACTATACCCATAGAAGATAGTTGTGCTTTCCAAGATCCTATGGATAAAAAATTAGAAGGTCTGCTAAAGATGTTTGTTCAGCAAGGTTCCCTTCTACAACCAATTGCATGCATTGTCCCTGTCACTGCAGCCGCGTGTTTCTAGTTTGATGAGCTAGGAAAGGCGATTATTAGTAATTCTTCTTCTTATGAGGAGATTATGGACAGAATTCGTGCTCTTAAATTGGCTAATTCTTTCACCCTAGACGCCACCTTGCAATTGGCTAGGTTAGCGGCGAAAAAATTCTGGGTTTGCTATTGTGGCGCAGAGCGCTTTGGTTAAAATCTTGGGCAGCGGTGCGTCTTCCAAGAACAAATTGCTTGACATTCCTTTCAAGGGGAAAACACTCTTTGGCCCTGACTTGAAAGAGATTATCTCTGATATCACTGGGGGCAAGGGCCACGCCCTTCCTCAGGATAGGTCTTTTCAAGACCAAAAATAAACCTAAGTTTCGTCCCTTTCGCAGAAACGGATCAGCCCCAAGGGCTACGTCCTCTAAGCAGGAAGGTAATACTTCTCAAGCCAATCCAGCCTGGAGACCTATGCAAGGCTGGAACAAAGGAAAGCAGGCCAGGAAACCTGCCACTGCTACCAAGACAGCATGAAATGCGGGCCCCCGATCCGGGACCGGATCTGGTGGGGGGCAGACTCTCTCTCTTCGCTCAGGCTTGGGCAAGAGATGTTCTGGATCCTTGGGCGCTAGAAATAGTCTCCCAAGGTTATTCTCTGGAGTTCAAGGGGCTTCCTCCAAGGGGGAGGTTCCACAGGTCTCAGTTGTCTTCAGACCACATAAGAAGACAGGCATTCTTACATTGGGTAGAAGACCTGCTAAAAATGGGAGTGATTCATCCTGTTCCATTAGGAGAACAAGGGATGGGGTTCTACTCCAATCTGTTCATAGTTCCCAAAAAAGAGGGAACGTTCAGACCAATCTTAGATCTCAAGATCTTGAACAAGTTTCTCAAGGTTCCATCGTTCAAGATGGAAACCATTCGAACACTTCTTCCTTCCATCCAGGAAGGTCAATTCATGACCAAGGTGGATTTCAAGGATGCGTATCTACATATTCCTATCCACAAGGAACATCATCGGTTCCTAAGGTTTGCATTCCTGGACAAGCATTTCCAGTTTGTGGCGTTTTCTTTCGGATTAGCCACTGCTCCTAGGATTTTCTCATAGGTACTAGGGTCCCTTCTGGCGGTGCTAAGACCAAGGGGCATTGCTGTAGTACCTTACTTGGACGACATTCTGATTCGAGCGTCGTCCCTTCCTCAAGTAAAGGCTCACACGGACATTGTCCTGGCCTTTCTCAGATCTCACGGATGGAAAGTGAACGTGGAAAAGAGTTCTCTATCTCCGTCAACGAGGGTTCCCTTCTTGGGAACTATAATAGACTCCTTAGAAATGAGGATTTTTCTGACAGAAGCCAGAAAAACAAAACTTCTAGACTCTTGTCGGATACTTCATTCCGTTCCTCTTCCTTCCATAGCGCTGTGCATGGAAGTGATAGGTTTGATGGTAGCGGCAATGGACATAGTTCCTTTTGTGCGCATTCATCTAAGACCATTACAACTGTTCATGCTCAGTCAGTGGAATGGGGACTATTCAGACTTGTCTCCGAAGATACAAGTAAATCAGAGGACCAGAGACTCATTCCGTTGGTGGCTGTCCCTGGACAACCTGTCACAAGGGATGACCTTCCGCAGACCAGAGTGGGTCATTGTCACGACCGACGCCAGTCTGATGGGCTGGGGCGCGGTCTGGGGATCCCTGAAAGCTCAGGGTCTTTGGTCTCGGGTAGAATCTCTTCTACCGATAAATATTCTGGAACTGAGAGCGATATTCAATGCTCTCAAAGCTTGGCCTCAGCTAGCGAGGGCCAAGTTCATACATCAACCATCAGGGGGGAACAAGGAGTTCCCTAGCGATGGAAGAAGTGACCAAAATCATTCTATGGGCGGAGTCTCACTCCTGCCACCTGTCTGCTATCCACATCCCAGGAGTGGAAAATTGGGAAGCGGATTTTCTGAGTCGTCAGACATTGCATCCGGGGGAGTGGGAACTCCATCCGGAAATCTTTGCCCAAGTCACTCAACCGTGGGGCATTCCAGACATGGATCTGATGGCCTCTCGTCAGAACTTCAGAGTTCCTTACTACGGGTACAGATCCAGGGATCCCAAGGCGGCTCTAGTGGATGCACTAGTAGCACCTTGGACCTTCAAACTAGCTTATGTGTTCCCGCCGTTTCCTCTCATCCCCAGGCTGGTAGCCAGGATCAATCAGGAGAGGGCGTCGGTGATTTTGATAGCTCCTGCGTGGCCACGCAGGACTTGGTATGCAGATCTGGTGAATATGTCATCGGCTCCACCATGGAAGCTACCTTTGAGAGACCTTCTTGTTCTAGGTCCGTTCGACCCACTCCAGCTGACTGCTTGGAGATTGAACGCTTGATCTTATCAAAGCGAGGGTTCTCAGATTCTGTTATTAATACTCTTGTTCAGGCCTGAAAGCCTGTAACCAGAAAAATTACCACATAATTTGGTATATCTGTTGGTGTGAATCTGCAGGATTCCCTTGGGACAAGGTTAAGATTCCTAAGAGTCTATCCTTCCTTCGAGAAGGATTGGAAAAAGGATTATCTGCAAGTTCCTTGATGGGACAGATTTCTGCCTTGTCTGTGTTACTTCACAAAAAGCTGGCAGCTGTGCCAGATGTTCTAGCCTTTGTTCAGGCTCTGGTTAGAATCAAGCCTGTTTACAAAATTTTGACTCCTCCTTGGAGTCTCAACCTAGTTCTTTCAGTTCTTCAGGGGGTTCCGTTTGAACCCTTACATTCCGTTGATATTAAGTTATTATCTTGGAAAGTTTTGTTTTTGGTTGCAATTTCTTCTGCTAGAAGAGTTTCAGACTTATCTGCTCTGCAGTGTTCTTCTCCTTATCTGGTGTTCCATGCAGATAAGGTGGTTTTGCGTACTAAACCTGGTTTTCTTCCAAAAGTTGTTTCTAACAAAAACATTAACCAGGAGATAGTTGTGCCTTCTTTGTGTCCTAATCCAGTTTCAAAGAAGGAACGTTTGTTGCACAACTTGGATGTAGTTCGTGCTCTCAAATTTTACTTAGCAGCTACTAAGGATTTCAGACAAACTTTGTCTTTGTTTGTTATTTATTCTGGTAAACGGAGAGGTCAAAAAGCAACTTCTACCTCTCTCTCCTTCTGGATTAAAAGCATTATCCGATTGGCTTATGAGACTGCCGGACGGCAGCCTCCTGAAAGAATCACAGCTCACTCCACTAGGGCTGTGGCTTCCACATGGGCCTTCAAGAACGAGGCTTCTGTTGATCAGATATGTAAGGCAGCGACTTGGTCTTCACTGCACACTTTTTCTAAATTTTACAAATTTGATACTTTTGCTTCTTCTGAGGCTATTTTTGGGAGAAAGGTTTTGCAAGCCGTGGTGCCTTCCATTTAGGTGACCTGATTTGCTCCCTCCCTTCATCCGTGTCCTAAAGCTTTGGTATTGGTTCCCACAAGTAAGGATGACGCCGTGGACCGGACACACCTATGTTGGAGAAAACAGAATTTATGTTTACCTGATAAATTACTTTCTCCAACGGTGTGTCCGGTCCACGGCCCGCCCTGGTTTTTTTAATCAGGTCTGATAATTTATTTTCTTTAACTACAGTCACCACGGTAAAATATGGTTTCTCCTATGCAAATATTCCTCCTTAACGTCGGTCGAATGACTGGGGTAGGCGGAGCCTAGGAGGGATCATGTGACCAGCTTTGCTGGGCTCTTTGCCATTTCCTGTTGGGGAAGAGAATATCCCACAAGTAAGGATGACGCCGTGGACCGGACACACCGTTGGAGAAAGTAATTTATCAGGTAAACATAAATTCTGTTTTTGGGAGAAAGGTTTTACAAGCAGTGGGGCCTTCCGTTTAGGTTACCTGACTTGTTCCCTCCCTTCATCCGTGTCCTAAAGCTTTGGTATTGGTTCCCACAAGTAAGGATGAAGCCGTGGACCGGATACACCAATGTAGGAGAAAACAGAATTTATGTTTACCTGATAAATTTCTTTCTCCTACGGTGTATCCGGTCCACGGCCCACCCTGGCATTTGGTCAGGTTTAAATTTATTTTTCCAAACTACAGTCACCACTGCACCCTATGGTTCTCCTTTTTCTCCTAACAGTCGGTCGAATGACTGGGGGGCGGAGCCTAAGGGGAGCTATATGGACAGCTCTGCTGTGTGTTCTCTTTGCCACTTCCTGTAGGGGATGAGAATATCCCACAAGTAAGGATGAAGCCGTGGACCGGATACACCGTAGGAGAAAGAAATTTATCAGGTAAACATAAATTCTGTTTCTCTTGTTAAGTGTATCCAGTCCACGGATCATCCATTACTTATGGGATATTCTCCTCCCCAACAGGACGTTGCAAGAGGATCACCCACAGCAGAGCTGTTATATAGCTCCTCCCCTCACTGTCATATCCAGTCATTCTCTTGCAACTCTCAACAAAGATGGATGTAGTAAGAGGAGTGTGGTGTATTATAGTTAGTTTTTAACTTCAATCAAAAGTTTATTTTTAAATGGTACCGGCGTGTACTGTTTTATCAAGGGCAGCATTAGAAGAAGAATCTGCCTGTGATTTCTATGATCTTAGCAGAAGTAACTAAGATCCATTGCTGTTCTCACATATTCTGAGGAGTGAGGTAACTTCAGAGAGGGAATGGCGTGCAGGTTTTCCTGCAATAAGGTATGTGCAGTAAACTTATTTCTAGGGATGGAACTTTCTAGAAAAATGCTGCTGATACCGGATTAATGTAAGTTAAGCCTAAATGCAGTGATTTAATAGCGACTGGTATCAGGCTTATTAACGGAGATGCATACTCTTATAAAAGTGTAATATAAAACGTTTGCTGGCATGTTAATCATTTTTATAGATGTTTGGTGACAAAACTTATTGGGGCCTAGTTTTTTCTCCACATGGCTGGCTTGAATTTTGCCTAGAAACAGTTTCCTGAGGTTTTCCACTGTTGTAATATGAGTGGGAGGGACCTATTTTAGCGCTTTTCTGCGCAGCTAAAATTACAGGCAGAGACATTCAGTTTCCTTCTGCTTGATACAGGACATCTCTGAAGGGCTCAAAAGGCTTCAAAAGTCGTGTTTGAGGAGGGTAACAACCACAGTAGACTATGGCAGTTGTTGTGACTGTGTTTTAAAAAACGTTTTTTGTCATTTATTATTCCGTTTTTGGTATTAAGGGGTTAATCATCCATTTGCAAGTGGGTGCAATGCTCTGCTAACTTGTTACATACACTGTAAAAATTTTGTTTGTGTAACTGCCTTTTTTTCACTGTTATTTCAAATTTTGCAAAATTTTTCTCTTAAAGGCACAGTAACGTTTTTTTATATTGCTTGTTAACTTGGTTTAAAGTGTTTTCCAAGCTTGCTAGTCCCATTGCTAGTCTGTACAAACATGTCTGACACAGAGGAAACTACTTGTTCATTATGTTTAAAAGCCATGGTGGAGCCCCATAGGAGAATGTGTACTAAATGTATTGATTTCACCTTAAACAGTAAAAATCTGTCTTTATCTATAAAAGAATTGTCACCAGAGGGGTCTGTCGAGGGGGAAGTTATGACGACTAACTCTCCCCACGTGTCGGACCCTTCGCCTCCCGCTCGAGGGACGCACGCTAATATGGCGCCAAGTACATCAGGGATGCCCATAGCGATTACTTTGCAGGACATGGCTGCAATCATGAATAATACCCTGTCACAGGTATTAGCCAGATTGCCTGAAATAAGAGGCAAGCGCGATAGCTCTGGGGTTAGACGAGATACAGAGCGCGTAGATGCTGTAACAGCCATTTCTGATACTGCGTCACAATATGCAGAACCTGAGGACGGAGAGCTTCAGTCTGTGGGTGACGTCTCTGAATCGGGGAGACCTGATTCAGAGATTTCTAATTTTAAATTTAAGCTTGAGAACCTCCGTACATTGCTTGGGGAGGTATTAGCTGCTCTGAACGACTGTGACACAATTGCAGTGCCAGAGAAATTGTGTAGGCTGGATAAATACTATGCAGTGCCGGCGAGCACTGATGTTTTTCCAATACCTAAAAGGCTTACAGAAATCATTAGTAAGGAGTGGGATAGACCCGGTGTGCCCTTTTCCCCACCTCCTATATTTAGAAAAATGTTTACAATCGATGCCACTACACGGGACTTATGGCAGACAGTCCCTAAGGTGGAGGGAGCAGTTTCTACTTTAGCAAAGCGTACCACTATCCCTTTCGAGGACAGTTGTGCTTTTTCAGATCCAATGGATAAAAAAATTAGAGGGTTACCTTAAGAAAATGTTTATTCAACAAGGTTTTATTTTACAGCCCCTTGCATGCATTGCGCCTGTCACTGCTGCGGCGGCGTTCTGGTTTGAGGCCCTGGAAGAGGCCATCCATACAGCTCCATTGACTGAAATTGACAAGCTTAGAACACTTAAGCTAGCTAACTCTTTTGTTTCTGATGCCTTTGTTCATTTGACTAAACTAACGGCTAAAAATTCCGGATTCGCCATCCAGGCGCGCAGGGTGCTAGGGCTTAAATCCTGGTCAGCTGATGTGACTTCGAAGTCTAAATTACTCAACATTCCTTTCAAGGGGCAGACCTTATTCGGGCCTGGTTTGAAGGAAATTATTGCTGACATTACTGGAGGTAAGGGTCATACCCTTCCTCAGGACAGGGCCAAATCAAAGGCCAAACAGTCTAATTTTCGTGCCTTTCGAAACTTCAAGGCAGGTGCAACATCAACTCCCTCTACCTCAAGACAAGAGGGAACTTTTGCTCAATCTAAGCAGCCCTGGAAACCTTCCCAGGCCTGGAACAAGGGCAAGCAGGCCAGAAAGCCTGCTGCTGCCTCCAAGACAGCATGAAGGAGCGGCCCCCTATCAGACAACGGATCTAGTAGGGGGCAGACTCTCTCTCTTCGCCCAGGCGTGGGCAAGAGATGTTCAGGATCCCTGGGCGTTGGAGATCATATCTCAGGGATATCAAGGGAGATTTCACCTTTCAAGATTATCTGTGAACCAGATAAAGAAAGAGGCATTTCTAAGCTGCGTGCAAGACCTCCTTGTAATGGGAGTGATCCATCCAGTTCCACGGACGGAGCAAGGACAGGGATTTTATTCAAATCTGTTTGTGGTTCCCAAAAAAGAGGGAACCTTCAGACCAATTTTGGATTTAAAAATCCTAAACAAATTCCTCAGATTTCCATCATTCAAGATGGAAACTATTCGAACCATCCTACCCATGATCCAAGAGGGTCAGTTCATGACCACAGTGGACTTAAAGGATGCTTACCTTCACATTCCGATTCACAAGAATCATCATCGGTTTCTGAGGTTTGCCTTTCTAGACAGGCATTACCAGTTTGTAGCTCTCCCATTCGGGTTGGCTACAGCCCCAAGAATTTTTACAAAGGTTCTGGGCTCACTCCTGGCGGTTCTAAGGCCGCGAGGCATAGCGGTGGCTCCCTATCTAGACGACATCCTGATACAGGCGTCAAGCTTTCAAGTTGCCAAGTCTCATACAGAGATAGTCCTGGCATTTCTGATGTCGCATGGGTGGAAAGTGAACGAAGAAAAGAGTTCTCTATCCCCTCTCACAAGGGTCTCCTTCCTAGGGACTCTGATAGATTCTATAGAAATGAAAATTTACCTGACGGAGTCCAGGTTATCAAAACTTCTAAATGCTTGCCGTGTTCTTCACTCCATTCCGCGCCCCAAGGTGGCTCAGTGCATGGAAGTAATCGGCTTAATGGTGGCGGCGATGGACATAGTGCCATTTGCGCGCCTGCATCTCAGATCGCTGCAATTATGCATGCTCAGTTAGTGGAATGGGGATTACAAAGATTTGTCCCCTCTACTAAATCTGGACCAGGAAACCAGAGCTTCTCTTCTCTGGTGGTTATCTCGGATCCATCTGTCCAAAGGTATGACCTTTCGCAGGCCAGATTGGACCATTGTAACAACATACGCCAGCCTTCTAGGTTGGGGTGCAGTCTGGAACTCCCTGAAGGCTCGGGGCTCATGGACTCAGGAGGAGAAACTCCTTCCAATAAATATTCTGGAGTTAAGAGCAATATTCAATGCTCTTCTGGCTTGGCCTCAGTTAGCAAAACTGAGGTTCATCAGATTTCAGTCGGACAACATCACGACTGTGGCTTACATCAACCATCAAGGGGGGACCCAGGAGTTCCCTAGCGATGTCAGAAGTCTCCAAGATAATTCACTGGGCAGAGACTCACTCTTGCCACCTGTCAGCGATCCATATCCCAGGGGTAGCGAACTGGGAGGCGGATTTTCTAAGTCGTCAGACTTTTCATCCGGGGGAGTGGGAACTTCATCCGGAGGTGTTTGCTCAATTGGTTCTCCGTTGGGGCAAACCAGAACTGGATCTCATGGCGTCTCGCCAGTACGCCAAGCTTCCTTATTACGGATCCAGGTCCAGGGACCCAGAAGCGGCACTGATAGATGCTCTAGCAGCGCCTTGGTTCTTCAACCTGGCTTATGTGTTTCCACCATTTCCTCTGCTCCCTCGTCTGATTGCCAAAATCAGACAGGAGAGAGCTTCGGTGATATTGATAGCGCCTGCGTGGCCACGCAGGACCTGGTATGCAGACCTAGTGGACATGTCATCCTTTCCACCATGGACTCTGCCTCTGAGACAAGACCTTCTAATACAAGGTCCTTTCAATCATCCGAATCTACTTTCTCTGAGACTGACTGCATGGAGATTGAACGCTTGATCCTATCAAAGCGTGGCTTCTCCGAGTCAGTAATCGATACCTTAATACAGGCACGAAATCCTGTCACCAGGAAAATTTACCACAAGATATGGCGTAAATATCTTCATTGGTGTGAATCCAAGAATTACTCATGGAGTAGGGTTAGGATTCCTAGAATATTGTCCTTCCTCCAAGAAGATAAAGGATTATCAGCTAGTTCTTTAAAGGGACAGATTTCTGCTCTGTCTATTCTTTTACACAAGAGTCTGGCAGACGTTCAGGCATTTTGTCAGGCTTTAGTTAGAATTAAGCCTGTGATTAAACCTGTTGCTCCCCCATGGAGCTTAAACTTAGTTCTTAAAGTTCTTCAAGGAGTTCCGTTTGAACCTCTTCATTCTATTGATATCAAACTTCTATCATGGAAAGTTCTTTTTTTTTGATGGCTATTTCCTCGGCTCGAAGAGTCTCGGAGTTATCTGCCTTACATTGTGACTCTCCTTATCTGATCTTTCATTCAGATAAAATAGTTCTGCGCACAAAACCTGTGTTTTTACCTAAGGTGGTTTCTAACAAGAATATCAATCAAGAGATTGTTGTTCCGTCATTATGCCCTAATCCTTCATCAAAGAAGGAACGTCTTTTGCATAATCTAGACGTAGTCCGTGCATTAAAGTTTTACTTGCAAGCTACTAAAGATTTTCGTCAAACATCTAACCTGTTTGTTGTTTACTCTGGACAGAGGAGAGGTCAAAAGGCCTCAGCAACTTCTCTGTCTTTTTGGCTTCGGAGTATAATCCGTTTAGCGTATGAGACTGCTGGACAGCAGCCCCCTGAAAGAATTACAGCTCATTCTACTAGAGCTGTGGCTTCCACCTGGGCCTTTAAAAATGAGGCCTCTGTTGAACAGATTTGCAAGGCTGCGACTTGGTCTTCGCTTCATACCTTTTCAAAATTTTACAAATTTGATACTTTTGCTTCTCCGGAGGCTGTTTTTGGGAGAAAGGTTCTTAAGGCAGTGGTTCCTTCCGTGTACTTTAGCTTTGGTATTGGTATCCCATAAGTAATGGATCCGTGGACTGGATACACTTAACAAGAGAAAACATAATTTATGCTTACCTGATAAATTTATTTCTCTTGTAGTGTATCCAGTCCACGGCCCGCCCTGTCCTTTTAAGGCAGGTCTAAATTTTAATCAAATTTCAGTCACCACTGCACCCTATGGTTTCTCCTTTCTCGGTTTGTTTCGGTCGAATGACTGGATATGACAGTGAGGGGAGGAGCTATATAACAGCTCTGCTGTGGGTGATCCTCTTGCAACGTCCTGTTGGGGAGGAGAATATCCCATAAGTAATGGATGATCAGTGGACTGGATACACTACAAGAGAAATAAATTTATCAGGTAAGCATAAATTATGTTTTTTCTCAGCCGGCTCTCCCCATTGATGTCTATGGGGAAATCGTGCACGAGCACGTACAACCAGCTCACCGCTGACTTAAGCAGCGCTGGTATTTGAGTGCGGTATGGAGCTCAATTTTGCTCTACTCTCACTTCTTGCCTAATAAAACCGGGTTTATAAAAACCTGTAATACCAGCGCTGTAGGTAAGTGAGCGGTGATAACGTGCAAGTTAGTACTGCATCCCTCATAACGCAAAACTCGTAATCTGGCCAAATGTTTCTACTAGCAGCTATCTTTGGTTCAGCTTTTAAATCTCTCTTCAAACTCATTAAATGTTTTTTCTTAAATTTGCTTGATTAATCAACTTGTTATTTATTTTGCTAAATTTTTTAATCTACTTTCTCTTACTGATATCCCGTTTTTAGGTTATCAAGACACCGATGACCAGTCAAGCAACCTTTGAATCTCTTGTGGATTTCAGTAAAGCCCTTGGAAAGAACCCAGTGTCGTGCCAAGTAAGAAACTGCACAAGTAGAGTTTGACATATTTTAGACCATAGTTGAGGATGTTGAATGACACAGATAATTCCAACACCATTATATTCACTAAACCTACTAAACTGATAGTTGGTGGTAAACTATTCTAAGATTTTTTATTATTTCTGAAGGTGTGAGTGTCTTGTCCGAATGGTGCTCTAACTGCTTGTCTGTGGGCTGGGAATATATATTACAACATCTGAATGTAATATATAACCTTGTAATGCACTGACCTTTGTTTTTATATATCACACTGATGCCTTAGAAACATAATGACAGCTCCGCTGTACCGTACATATCAGGTATTAGTGCCCCCCCCCTCTTTCTCTTTAGATATAAAGTATAGGGGGCAAACAGGCCAAGTACTTTGGTTAGCAATCTTTAGATTTACTGCACAACTATTCCTTTTCAAATAAGCGCTTGACTTTATTCAGTTTTATTCATAATTTTGGGGGTTTACACTGCAAAAAGTTGGTTCGAAATGTAAAAATGTGTCAACAGTATTAGTAAATGTATGCATTTGTGCATTGTATTCAATAGATTTATACATATAAAGCACTTTGCATTAATTATCTTTTTCTTTTCTGTCAGGATACACCTGGGTTTGTTGTCAATCGCCTGCTTGTACCCTACTTGATGGAAGCTGTCAGGCTTTATGAAAAAGGTAGGCATCTGTTCTGTTTATATGGAGCAATACATTTGTTTGGGTAGTCATGAGTTATGTTTACATATTTCCATCTAATGCCTTTTCCCTTAGTAAATGTCTTCTCTACATAAATTGATGACTTTTGAAACTGCAAAGGTTTTGATGGATGTCAGATTGCTCATTAAATTCCTTATAGGTATCAACCACACTGTATTGAAACTAATTATAATACAGGGGAAAAGATTCAGTTTTTTTTTTTTTTATAGCAGAAATGGTGTTAGGATGAGTGTGCATAGAGCATATATATGTACCCAGTACACAGGTGCTGGTTAATAAATACCCTTTGTGCATTCGTTTTGATTGACAAACATCTGCTGTAAGGGGCATGCCTACCATTCAGCACCCATTTATTGCATTATGAAGTGATGTGCTTTATGCCCCTATAAAGGTGTAAATATAGAAGCTGAAATGCACACAGGTTTAGTATACCTATAGGTTTTGTATAGCTTTTAGCAAAGTGTACAAGTTTATGGCGTTTTCCCCAAGCAGCATGGGTTTTTGTTACAGAATGTAGGCTGCTGTGTATGGAGATAAAGTATCTCCATTATGAAACTTTTATGTCCACTTCATTGAAGCACTAGATAGGGTTTGCATGTATCATTAACTATAGGAATGAAAGAATAGAATATTGTATAAGCTGATTATTCCCCAGTGAGAGTATAACAAAAATGGTATAATTGATATTTAATGTCAGCAATGCAAAATGCTAAGGCAATGGAGAGGGATACACTAAACTTTATGTATTGACTCAATGTGTAATGTTTTTTAATATATTTTTCAGTCAGCATTTCAGGTTAGTTGCAAAGGTATGAAACTCAGTTTCATGATGAGTTTTTGATGTGGTTGACAGATGTTCTTTGTTCATTTTTGTATTCATATTCATACATTTCTAGGACATGCATCAAAAGAAGATATTGACGTTGCAATGAAGTTGGGTGCAGGTTACCCAATGGGTCCCTTTGAACTCCTAGATTATGTTGGCCTTGACACCAGTAAATACATCATTGACGGTATGCATACATTTACTGAATAATACTGTGCATTAATAAAGATTTGCATTATGTGGTAATGTGTAATTGCATTTTAACATCTGAACTCGTTTCTTTTTCTCCTACATTGGTGTATCCGGTCCACGGCTTCATCCTTACTTGTGGGATATTCTCTTCCCCTACAGGAAGTGGCAAAGAGAGCACACAGTAGAGCTATCCATATAGCTCCCCTCAGGCTCCGCCCCCCCAGTCATTCTCTTTGCCGCTCTGAACAAGTAGCATCTCCACGGGGGTGGTAAAGAGTATGTGGTGTTAGTTGTAGTTTTTTATTTCTTCTATCAAGAGTTTGTTATTTTAAAATAGTGCCGGTTTGTACTATTTACTCTACAGCAGAAAGTGATGAAGATTTCTGCTAAGAGGAATATGCTTTTAGCACCAGTAACTAAAATCCATTGCTGTTCCCACGCAGGACAGAGAACATCAGTTGGGGGGAACAGTTTGCAGGCTTAACTGCTTCAGGTATGATCAGTCATTTTTCTAACAAGACCATGTAATGCTAGAAGACTGTCAGAAAATCCCTCTGGGATTGGTGAGCCATTTTTTTTCTAATAGACTCTGTATAAAATGATGGCTTATATTTAGGGCTCTATGCTGGTTGACACTATTGTGGGCTTTAAAATCGATTGCTTTTTAGCATGTTTTTCACTATAAATAAGGTGTTTTTTCAGACTTTAAAACACTTTTGGGGTTTAATTTCGGCCTGGCACTTATTTGGACACCTAAATCTAGTCAGAAAGGCCCCTCCACTCTAGAATGAAGAGGGAGGAGGCCTAATTTTTAGGCCTAAATTGTACAGTTTTTGCCTAGGCAATCCATGCAGCTTCATGTGGGGAGTCAAGAGGCATCATAAAAGACTCCAGGGAGGCTTATTTCCTGCTAAAATAATCCCTAATGAAGGTAAAGGCTACAGTGAGAAGCTGTGGCTAGTACTGTAGTGTGTTAACTGGTTAATAACTGTTATTAACTCCGGTTTGGGCATTAAGGGGTTAATTGATCTGAAAATTTGTGTGCAATCTTTTCAAAGCATTAAGACTCTGGTGAAAATTTCATTAAAATCAGATGTTTATTTCATGTTTTTTTGATATTTCAGTAAAAAAGTGTGCTTTTTAATTATTTAAAGAGACAGTAACGTTTTTGTCAAAAATAATTTTTATTGCATTATAGTTCTGTTTAAGTCTGTTAAACATGTCTGAGTCTTCAGATAGCCTATGTTCTGTATGTCCAAAGGCCAAGGTGGTTTCCCCCATTAAATTTATGTGTGAAGTGTGCCATAGCGTCTAAACAGCTTAAGGACAGTACAATCACACTTAAAAATATAGCCCAAGATGATTCTTTAGCTGAAGGTAGTGAAAATAGCTTGCTTTCCTCTCCTGTGTCAACACCAGCTATGCCCGCGCAGGCGATGCCCAGTACATCTAGCTCACCAATTGTGATTACTATACAACAGTTAGCAGCAGTAATGGATAATTCTATCGCAGCATTTTTATCCAAACTGCCAGCTTTCCTAGGAAGCGTGATTGCTCAGTTTTAAATACAGAAAATGAGCAAGTAGACGCAGAGGATAATTTATCTGTAGTGCCCTCACATCAATCTGACTTGGCGGTGAGGGAGGGCTTGTCTGAGGGAGAAATTTCTGACACAGGAAAAGTTTCTCAGCAGGCAGAGCCTGATACCATAGCATTTAAATTTAAGCTAGAACACCTCCGCGCTCTACTTAAGGAGGTCCTGGCTACTCTTGATGATTGTGACCCTTTGGTGGTCCCAGAAAAATTGTGTAAAATGGATAAATTCTTAGAGGTCCCAGTACACACTGATGCGTTTCCGAAACCTTAAGAGGGTGGCGGATATAGTGAATAAGGAGTGGGAGAAACCAGGTGTACCTTTTGTTCCCCCTCCTATATTTAAGAAAATGTTCCCCATTGTTGACCCCAGAAGGGACGCATGGCAGACGGTCCCTAAGGTAGAGGGGGCAGTTTCAAAGCTAGCTAAGCGCACAACTATACCAATAGAAGACAGTGGCGCTTTCAAAGATCCTATGGATAAAAAGGTTTATTTAAGAAAATTTTTGTTCAACAAGGTTTTCTTCTTCAACCAATTTCTTGCATTATTCCTGTAACCACTGCAGCTGCTTTTTGGTTTGAGGAATTAGAAAACTCGCTCCAGAAGGAGACTTCTTAGGATGAAGTCATGGATAGAATTCACGCCCTGAAGTTGGCTAATTCTTTCATTACAGATGCCGCTTTTCAGTTAGCTAAATTAGCGGCGAAAAATTCTGGTTTCGCAATAGTGGCGCGTAGAGCGCTTTGACTAAAATCGTGGTCGGCGGATGTGTCGTCCAAAACAAAATTGTTTAATATTCCTTTCAAGGTAAGACCCTATTCGGGCCAGAGTTGAAAGAAATTATTTCAGATATCACTGGGGGAAAGGGCCATGCCCTTCCACAGGATAGACCTTTCAAAGTTAAAAATAAGTCTAATTTTCGTTCCTTTCGCAATTTCAGGAACGGACCGGCTTCTACCTCTACAGCCACTAGGCAAGAAACCAGCATGGAAACCATTGCAAGGCTGGAACAAGGGTAAACAGGCCAAAAGACCTGCTGCTGCTACCAAGACAGCATGAAGGGGTAGTTCCCGATCCGGGACCGGATCTAGTAGGGGGCAGATTTTCTCTCTTTGCTCAGGCCTGGGCAAGAGATGTTCCGGACCCCTGGGCACTAGAAATTGTCTCTCAGGGGTATCTTCTAGAATTCATGGACCTTCCTCCAAGGGGAAGGTTCCACTTGTCTCGCTTATCTTTAGACCAGATAGAGAGACAGGCATTCTTACATTGCGTAGAGTACCTTTTAAAAATGGGAGTGATAAACCCAGTTCCAACAGCAGAACAAGGACTGGGATTTTACTCAAACCTGTTTGTAGTTCCCAAAAAGGAAGGAACTTTCAGGCCAATTCTGGATTTAAAGATCCTAGACAAATTACTCAGAGTTCCATCATTCCAAATGGAAACCATTCGGGTTACCAGTTCGTGGCTCTTCCCTTCGGATTGGCCACTGCTCCGAGAATTTTCACAAAGGTGCTAGGGTCCCTTCTAGCGGTGCTAAGGCCAAGGGGCATTGCAGTAGCACCTTAACTAGATGACATTTAATACAGGCGTCGTCTTTTCACAAAGCAAGGGCTCATACGGACATTGTTCTAGCCTTTCTAAGGTCTCACGGGTGGAAGGTGAACATAGAAAAAAGTTCTCTGTCCCCGTTCACAAGGGTTCCCTTCCTGGGAACAATAATAGACTTGGTAGAAATGAAAATCTTTCTGACAGAGGTCAGGAAACTAAAACTTTTGAACACTTGTCGAGTTCTTCAATCCATTCCTCAACCCTCCATAGCTCAGTGCATGGAGGTAACAGGACTAATGGTTGCGGCAAATGGACGTGGTTCCTTTTGCTCCAATTAATTTAAGACCATTGCAACTGTGCATGCTCAAACAATGAAATGGGGATTATGCAGATTTTTCTCCCCAGATTCAGATGGACCAGCAAACCAGAGACTCACTCCTCTGGTGGTTGTCTCAGGATCACCTGTCTCGGGGAATGAGTTTCCGAAGACCGAAGTGGATCATTGTCACGACAGACGAGAGCCTCTTAGGCTGGGGCGCGGTCTGGAAGTCCCTGAAGGTTCAGGGTCTATGGTCTCAGGAAGAATTTCTTCTCCCAATAAAATTTTTGGAATTGAGAGTGATATTCAATGCGCTGCAGGCATGGCCTCAACTAGCGGAGGCCAAATTCATCAGTTTTCAGTCGGACAACTTGACGACTGTTGCGTACATCAATCATCAGGGGGGAACAAAGAGTTCCCTGGCGATGAGAGAGGTATCCAAGATCATCAAATGGGCAGAGGATCACTCCTGCCATCTATCAGCAATTCACATCCCAGGAGTGGACAACTGGGAAGCGGATTATCTGAGTCTTCAGACTTTCCATCCGGGGGAGTGGGAACTCCACCCGGAGTTTTTTTTGCTCAGCTGACCCAGCTATGGGGCATTACAGATCTGGATCTGATGGCGTCACGTCAGAACTTCAAAGTTACACGTTACGGGTCCAGGGATCCCAAGGCGACATTGGTAGATACCTTAGTAGCGCCTTGGTCGTTCAATCTAGCTTATGTCTTTCCACCGTTTCCCCTTCTCCCCCGGCTAGTAGCCAGGATCAAGCAGGAGAAGGCTTCGGTAATTCTAATAGCTCCTGCGTGGCCACGCAGGACTTGGTATGCAGACCTGGTGAATATGTCATCGGTTCCACCATGGAAGCTGCCTTTGAGGCGGGACCTTCTAATTCAAGGTCGATTCGAACATCCAAACCTAGTTTCTCTGCAACTGACTGCTTGGAGATTGAACGCTTGATTCTAGCTAAACGTGGGGTTTCGGAATCAGTTATAGATACTCTGATCCAGGCTAGAAAGCCTGTCACCAGGAAAATTTACTATAAGATATGGCGGAAATATCTTTGCTGGTGAGAATCCAAGGGTTACTCATGGAGTAATATTAGGATTCCAAGGATACTATCTTTTCTCCAAGAAGGATTGGAGAAAGGTCTGTCAGCTAGTTCTTTTAAGGGACAGATATCTGCTCTGTCTGTTTGGTTACACAAGCGTCTGGCAGCCATGCCAGATATTCAGGGTTTGTACAGGCTTTAGTCAGAATCGAGCCTGTCTACAGACCTGTGGCTCCTCCATGGAGTCTAAATTTAGTTCTTTCAGTTCTTCAAGGGGTTCCGTTTGAACCTCTACATTCCATAGATATTAAGTTACTATCTTGGAAAGTTTTGGTTTTTTGTAGCTATTTCTTCTGCTAGATGAGTTTCTGAATTGTCTGCTTTGCAGTGTAATTCACCCTATCTGGTGTTTCATACAGATAAGGTCGTTTTACGTACCAAACCTGGTTTTCTTCCAAAAGTGGTTTCCAATAAGAATATCAACCAGGAAATAGTTGTTCCTTCTCTGTGTCCTAATCCAGTTTCTAACAAGGAACGTCTGTTACACCATCTTGATGGGGTTCGTGCTTTAAAGTTTTATCTAAAAGCAACTAAAGACTTCAGACAAACATCGTCCTTGTTTGTCGTCTATTCTGGCAAGAGGAGAAGTCAAAAGGCAACTGCGACCTCTCTGTCTTTCTGGCTGAAAAGCATCATCCGGTTGGCTTATGAGACTGCTGGAAGGCAGCCTCCTGAACAAATTACAGCTCACTCTACTAGAGCTGTGGCTTCCACATGGGGATTCCAAGAATGAGGCTTCTGTTGAACAGATTTGTAAGGCAGCGACTTGGTCTTCACTGCATACGTTTGCCAAATTTTATAAATTCATTACTTTTGCTTCTTCGGAGGCTATTTTTGGGAGAGAGGTTTTGCAAGCAGTGGTGCCTTCCGTTTAGGTTACCTGACTTGTTCCCTCCCTTCATTCGTGTCCTAAAGCTTTGGTATTGGTTCCCACAAGTAAGGATGAAGCCGTGGACCGCATACACCAATGTAGGAGAAAACAGAATTTATGTTTACCTGATAAATTTCTTTCTCCTACGGTGTATCCGGTCCACGGCCCGCCCTGGCATTTTGGTCAGGTTTAAATTTATTTTTTGTAAACTACAGTCACCACTGCACCTTATGGTTCTCCTTTTTCTCCTAACCGTCGGTCGAATGACTGGGGGGGGCGGAGCCTGAGGGGAGCTATATGGACAGCTCTACTGTGTGCTCTCTTTGCCACTTCCTGTAGGGGAAGAGAATATCCCACAAGTAAGGATGAAGCCGTGGACCGGATACACCGTAGGAGAAAGAAATTTATCAGGTAAACATAAATTCTGTTTTTTTCTATTCCTTCACTCCTGCTTAAAGGGATAGTAAATTTGAACTTACACTTTCATGATTCAGAGAGAGCATATAATTATAAACAACTTTTCCAATTTACTTCTGTTATAAAATTAGCTTTGTTCTTTTGGTAACCTTTGTTGAAAAGCATACATAGGTTGGCTTGTGAGCAACGATGCACTAATGAGAGCCAGTAATGCATTGCATCTTCCTCAGTAAAGCATACCAAGAGAAAAGGAAATTTGATAATTAAAGTAAATTAGAAAGTTGTTTAAAGGGACACTGAAACCAAATTTTTTCTTTCATGATTCAGATAGAACATTCAATTTTAAGCAACTTTCTAATTTACTCCTATTATCAATTTTTCTTTGTTCTCTTGCTATCTTTATTTGAAAAAGAAGGCATCTAAGCTTTTTTTTTTTTTGTTCAGACTCTGGACAGCACTTTTTTATTGGTGGATGAATTTATGCACCAATCAGCAAGGTCACCAAAAATGGGCCGTCATCTAAACTTACATTCTTGCATTTCAAATAAAGATACCAAGAGAATAAAGAAAATTTGATAATAGGAGTAAATTAGAAAGTTGCTTAAAATGTCATGCTCTATCTGAATCACAAAAGAAAAAATGTGGGTTCAGTGTCCCTTTAAAATAGTGTGCTCTATCTGAATCGTGAAAGAAAAATGTTGGATTTTATGCCCCTTTAATTCTTATTATTATTATATAGCAGTAATAGTATCTTTGTTTATAAAGCATTATATTAAGCAGTGCTTTACAAGTGTATAACGATTACATTGTAGGAACAAAACGGATTACTTAGTGGAGTAATTGTTAGCTTGCAGCCTTGCTGGGGGGGCTTATGATGCTGTGAGTATAGATAGAATAAGATGAAGATTATTAAAGTGCTAGGTGGTGCACTTTATGATGTGCTTGTCTAGATTAAAGGGACTGTGGTCAAGATTAAATTTTCAGGATTTAGTTTTAAACACCTTTTAATTTTTCTTCTATTAGCTATTGTGTTTTTTCTTAGTATTTGAGCTAGCTGGTGATTGGTGGCTTCACACACATGCTTTTTTACCATTAATTTACTAGACACCAAGAGAACAAAGAAAATTTGTAAGTTGTTTAAAATTGCATGCTGTATCTGATGCGTGAAAGAAAAAAATGTTTCATGTTCCTTTAATGGGGCATTCTTGTGCAAAATTATTCTGGGACTGTATACTGCCCTTTTCTTTTTAACTCCCGTATTTTTACAGAGCATTGCAACTGTCTGATACATATGCACCAAGTGCATGCTTGTATGACTTTTTAAAGGGACAGTATACACCAATTGTCATATAACTGCATGTAATAGATCCTACTAAAAAGAAGAATATGCACTTTCTCCAACATAGGTGTGTCCGGTCCACGGCGTCATCCTTACTTGTGGGATATTCTCTTCCCCAACAGGAAATGGCAAAGAGCCCAGCAAAGCTGGTCACATGATCCCTCCTAGGCTCCGCCTTCCCCAGTCATTCTCTTTGCCGTTGTAAATAAGGAGTGGGAAAGGCCCGGCATACCTTTTTGTCCTCCCCCTATATTTAAGAAATTAGTTCCTATAGTCGACCCCAGAAAGGACTTATAGCATACAGTCCCCAAGGTCGAGGGGGCGGTTTCTACTCTAAACAAACGCACTTCTATTCCTATAGAAGATAGTTGTGCTTTCAAGATCCTATGGATTAAAGGTTAGAGGGTTTGCTTAAAAAGATGTTTGTTCAGCAAGGTTACCTTCTACAACCAATTTCATGCATTGTTCCTGTCACTACAGCTGCGTGTTTCTGGTTCGAAGAACTAGAAAAGTCGCTCAATAAAGAATCTTCGTACGAGGAGGTTTTGGACAGAGTTCAAGCTCTTAAATTGGCTAACTCTTTTTTATTTTAGATGCCGCTTTGCAATTAGCTAGATTAGCGGCGAATAATTCAGGGTTTGCTATCGTGGCGCGCAGAGCGCTTTTGCTTAACATCCCTTTCAAGGGTAAAACACTGTTTGGCCCTGACTTGAAAGAGATTATTTCAGACATCACTGGGGGAAAGGGCCACGCCCTTCCTCTGGATAGGTCTTTTAAGGCTAAAAAGAAGCCAAATTTTCGTCCCTTTCGCAGAAACGGACCAGCCTCAAATTCTACACCCTCTAAGCAAGAGGGTAATACTTCTCAAACCAAGCCAGCCTGGAGGCCGATGCAAGGCTGGAACAAGGGTAAGCAGGCCAAGTCACCTGCCACTGCTACCAAAACAGCATGAAGTGTTGGCCCCCGATCTGGGAAGGATCTGGTGGGGGGCAGACTTTCTCTCTTTGCTCAGGCTGGGGCAAGAGATGTTCAGGATCCTTGGGCGCTAGAAATAGTTTCTCAAGGTTATCTCCTGGAATTCAGGGAACTACCCCCAAGGGGAAGGTTCCACGGGTCTCAATTATCTTCGAACAGGCATTCTTACACTGTGTAGAAGACCTGTTAAGCATGGGAGTGATTCATCCTGTTCCATTAGGAGAACAAGGGATGGGTTTTTACTCCAACCTGTTCATAATTCCCAAAAAAGAGGGAACATTCAGACCTATTTTAGATCTCAAGATTCTAAACTAGTTTCTAAGGGTTTCATCATTCAAAATGGAAACCATTCGAACGATCCTTCCTACCATCCAGGAAGGTCAATTCATGACCACGGTGGACTTAAAGGATGCGTACCTACGTATTCCTATCCACAAGGAACATTTTCGGTTCCTAAGGTTCGCCTTTCTGGACAAGCATTACCTGTGGCACTTCCATTCGGATTAGCCACTGCTCCAAGGATTTTCACAAGGGTACTAGGGACCCTTCTAGCGGTGCTAAGACCAAGGGGCATTGCAGTAGTACCTTACTTGGACGACATCCTGATTCACGTGTCGTCTCTGTCAAAAGCAAGGGCTCATACGGACATTGTCCTAGCCTTTCTCAGATCTCACAGGTGGAAAGTGAACATAGAAAAAAGTTCTCTGTCCCCGTCAACAAGAGTTCCCTTCTTGGGAACAATAATAGTTTCCTTAGAAATGAAGGTTTTTCTGACAGAGGCCAGAAAATCAAAACTTCTAAGCTCTTGTCAGGTACTTCATTCTGTTCTTCTTCCTTCCATAGCGCAGTCCATGGAAGTAATAGGGTTGATGGTTGCGGCAATGGACATAGTTCCTTTTGCACGAATTCATCTAAGACCATTGCACCTGGGCATGCTCAGACAGTGGAATGGGGATTATACAGACTTGTCTCCGACGATACAAGTAGATCAAATAACCAGAGATTCACTCCGTTGGTGGCTGACCCTGGACAACCTGTCACAGGGAATGAGCTTCCGCAGACCAGAATAGGTCATTGTCACGACCGACGCCAGTCTGGTGGGCTGGGGCGCGGTCTGGGAACCCCTGAAAACTCAGGGTCTATGGTTTCGGGAAGACTCTCTTCTCCCGATAAACATAATGGAACTGAGAGCGATATTCAATGCTCTCAAGGCTTGGCCTCGACTAGCAAAGGCCAAATTCATAAGGTTTCAATCAGTCATCATGACGACTGTTACATATATCAACCATCAGGGGGTAACAAGGAGTTCCCTGGCGATGGAGGAGCATCCGGGGGAGTGGGAACTCCATCTGGAAATCTTTGCCCAAATAACTCAATTATGGGGCATTCCAGACTTGGTTCTGATGGCCTCTCGTCAGAACTTCATGGTCCCTTGTTACGGGTCCAAATCCAGGGATCCCAAGGCGACTCTATTGGATACAATAGTAGCACCTTGGATCTTCAACCTAGCTTATGTATTCCCACCGTTTCCTCTCATTCCCAGGCTGGTAGCCAGGATCAATCTGGAGAGGGCTTCGGTGACCTTGATAGTTCCTGTGTGGCCACGCAGGACTTGGTATGCAGACCTGGTGAATGTGTCATCGGCTCCACCATGGAAGCTACCTTTGAGACAGGACCTTCTTATTCAGGGTCCATTCGAACATCCGAATCTGGTTTTCCTCCAACTGATTGCTTGGAGTTTGAACGCTTGATTTTATCAAAGCGTGGGTTTTCAGATTCTGTAATAGATACTCTTATTCAGGCTAGAAAGCCTGTAACTAGAAAAATTTACCATAATATATGGAAAAAATATATCTGTTGGTGTGAATCTAAAGGATTCCCATGGAACAAGATAAAAATTCCTAAGATTCTTTCCTTTCTACAAGAAGGTTTGGAGAAAGGATTTTCTGCGAGTTCTCTGAAGGGACAGATCTCTGCTTTATCTGTTTTACTTCACAAAAGGCTGGCAGCTGTGCCAGACGTTTAAGCGTTTGTTCAGGCTCTGGTTAGAATCAAGCCTGTTTACAGACCTTTGACTCTTCCCTGGAGTCTTAATCTAGTTCTTTCAGTTCTTCAAGGGGTTCCGTTTGAACCCTTACATTCCATAGATATTAAGTTATTATCTTGGAAAGTTTTGTTTTAGGTTGCAATTTCTTCCGCTAGAAGAGTTTCTGAGTTATCTGCTCTGCAGTGTTCTCCGCCCTATCTGGTCCATGCAGATAAGGTGGTTTTTACGTACTGAGCCTGGTTTTCTTCCGAAGGTTGTTTCCAACAAAAATATTAACCAGGAGATAGTTGTACCTTCTTTGTGTCCGAATCCAGTTTCATAGAAGGAACGTTTGTTACACAATTTGGACGTTGTCCGTGCTCTAAAATTCTATTTAGATGCTACAAAGGATTTCAGACAAACATCTTCCTTGTTTGTTGTTTATTCTGGTAAAAGGAGAGGTCAAAAAGCAACTTCTACCTCTCTATCTTTTTGGCTTAAAAGCATCATCAGATTGGCTTATGAGACTGCCGGACGGTAGCCTCCTGAAAGAATCACAGCTCATTCCACTAGGGCCGTGGCTTCCACATGGGCCTTTAAGAACGAGGCTTCTGTTGATCAGATATGTAAGGCAGCGACTTGGTCTTCACTGCACACTTTTACCAAATTTTACAAATTTGATACTTTTGCTTCTTCTGAGGCTATTTTTGGGAGAAAGGTTTTGCAAACCGTGGTGCCTTCCATCTAGGTGACCTGATTTGCTCCCTCCCATCATCCGTGTCCTAAAGCTTTGGTATTGGTTCCCACAAGTAAGGATGACGCCGTGGACCGGACACACCTATGTTGGAGAAAACAGAATTTATGTTTACCTGATAAATTACTTTCTCCAACGGTGTGTCCGGTCCACGGCCCGCCCTGGTTTTTTAATCAGGTCTGATGATTTATTTTCTTTAACTACAGTCACCACGGTATCATATGATTTCTCCTATGCAAATATTCCTCCTTTACATCGGTCGAATGACTGGGGAAGGCGGAGCCTAGGAGGGATCATGTGACCAGCTTTGCTGGGCTCTTTGCCATTTCCTGTTGGGGAAGAGAATATCCCACAAGTAAGGATGACGCCGTGGACCGGACACACCGTTGGAGAAAGTAATTTATCAGGTAAACATAAATTCTGTTTTTAAAAACTTACTTAGAAGCCCCAGTTTAGCACTGTTGATAATGTTGGGCTGGGACACCCAGTGAAAGGGGCTGGGAAAATAGGAACAGCAGATTTCCCCCCACCCTCCCCTGCATATACACAAACCGGAGCCATAGGAATATGTAGACATCAGTATATGTCTAAAACTTTGGGGCTTGGTTAGGAGTCTGAAAATCACTAGACACTAACCAGAGCGCGATCCTGCTGCCCATCGTTATTACCTTAAGTCACATAATGTACCAATTTGATACCTTGTGGGGTAGAGCAACATCTTTAGAGCAATGTCAGACATTTTGTTATTGGCACCTAGGTTATGCCATCTCTCTGCTATTTTCATGTCCCCATATTGGCACCTAGGTTATGCCATCTCTGCTATATTCATGTCCCCAACTAGCTAACAAATATATTTTTGAGTGCGCATTTTCTTTGTTTGAGTTTAACATCTAAATCCTTCTAGATATAGTATCCCTTTAAGTTTGTAAATATATATGCTTAAATCACAAGAGACTATTCTAAAAGTTTAAAGGTACATTGTTTTGCATCATTTTAGAGCTAAATTTATTGACCCTTTAAAGGGACAGTCTACTCCAGAATTGTTATTGTTTAAAAAGATAGATAATTCCTTTATTACCCATTCCCCTGTTTTGCATAACCAACACTGTTTTATTAATATACTTTTTTACTTCTGTGATAACCATATATCTAAGCCTTTGCAGACTGCCCCATTATTTCAGTTCTTTTGACAGACTTGCATTAAACCAATCAGGGCCCTCTCATTTGTAAATTCACGGGCGTGGTCACAATGTTATCTGTATGGCACACATTAACTTGCGCCCTCTTTCTGTTAAAAACCGCCACATGCATTGAAATAAGGAGCTGCCTTAAAGGTTTAAAAATTAGCATATGAGCCTACCTAGGTTTAGCTTTCAACAAAGAATACCAAGACAACAAAGCAAATTTGATAAAAGTGATTTGGATAAAAGTGAATTGTTTAAAATTGCATTCCCTTTCTGAATCCTGAAAGTTTAATTTTGACTAGACTGTCCCTTTTAAGTAAAAAGGGACACGGTTACTGCCCCCAAGCAGTCACTTTCAGTGATTGGTGAATTTGTATGACTGCTTCATCTGGCTTACTGGCCGTGTCTATTCAGGACGAGCAGTTCTCTGTGGCTCCAAAGCAGGATTTTACCCATGAAGAAGTTAAACACACAGACTTAGAGTAAATAATTTAAGCACTACTGACCCTCTAACACATAAGAACATGTTATTTCCTACCCAAGGCAGGGAGAGTCTACAACTTCATTCATAACTGTTGGGAATATCGACACCTGACCACCAGGAGGAGGCAAAGACACCCCAGCCAAAGGCTTTAAATATCCTTCCCACTTCCCCCATCCCCCCAGTCATTCTTTGCCTTTCGTCACTAGAGGAGGATGGCAGAGAAGGTGTTAGAAGAAAGAAGATAGTCCTTTAAAGGGACAGTCAATCAAAATTAAACTTCAATTATTCAGATAGAGCATGCCATTTTAAACAACTTCCCAATTTACTTACATTAAAAAAATGTGCACAGTATCCTACTGAGCATGTGTAAGAATAAGTGTGTATGCATTTGTGAATGGCTGATTGCTGTCACATGGTACGTGTATGCATTTGTGTTTGGCTGATTGCTGTCACATGGTACAGGGGGAGTGGAAAAGACATAACTTTTAAAATTGTCAGAAAAAAAATCTACTACTCATTTGAAGTTGACTAAGTGCTATTGCACTGGCTTGTTATCTTGCATTTGTTGATTATGCAAATCTACTGTGTTGACTGGTCCTTTAATGGGTATGTTCCCTGCAAGAGAGGACTGGGGTATTGGAGTAGCCATATACATCTCTCAGTGAGAGTAGTGGTAAAGGTTAGATCCTTATGCATCAGGGAACGTTCTCTGTATGCATATGGATAATTAGCTAACTACCCCTAGGAAATCAGTGTAGACGAGTTACGCTGCTTCTCCTTTTTTTCTCATTCAGGTCCCTGTCAGAGGAGGAGAAGCCTGTCACACCTTGAGCAGCTGTGTGCATGTTCCACAGCGTGATTCCTGAGGGGCAAGTCCCTTTATTTTATTAGGGTGACATAGAGAGCGCACACAGTGTGGGTTTCTTATTTATTTCCCCTGAGGGATCTGAGGATGAACCTCCTGTGTTGGGGTCTCTTTATTTGAGCATGTGGGGACTTAGCTCCTTAGCGGAGCACTTGTGAGGGGTTGATGGCGGCTCTGGGGTCCCCTAAGGCAGATGGCAAACTGGGACATTTAAATTTGTTTTTATTATTACTGTGCAATATGTTATACTCGCGAGCTCAGACCGGTAGTGGAGGCGGGCTTAACTTGCACCCCACGTGACCGGCTTCACTTCCTCTTGCCGGTGTTTGCCGGAGCTGTGGCACATCTTAGAATTATCATTACGATCTGGGGAGAGTCCAGACGACTACGAATATCTAGCCTGTGTTTCTAGGAGAGGGTGAGCAGCCCAGCCTACAGCAGGGTAGAGGTGCCATATATTCTTTCTAAACATTTTATTTGAGAAACAGTCCTTATTTTTTTTTAGGCATAACGATAAGTAGGAACTTCTTCCTAAGTTATGGAGGACTCTGATGTTAACCCTTCTGAGGGTTCTTTGGCTACAATTAGTATCACTAATAACTGCCTTTATTGTGAGGATACCGTAGTATGTCCTCCTGCCCAGTTCTGTTCTATCTGTCTGGGGGTCGTTTTAAAATCTAAGAAGGGATCTAAAAATGCTATACCTTCTGATAAATTAACCCCTTCTGAGCCTTCTACCTCTTAGGAAACTGTTCTACAGGGGATGCCTTTCCTCTTCCCTCAACCCGGATTTAATTCTATCTCACAAGCAGCCCGGTAGTTTTTTTTTTCTCACAATTGCAATCTGCTGTAACGGTGGCCCTAAACGCCATGCCTATCTCTGGGAATTGCAAGAGAAGGGTCAAGCGTAGTCCTGCAGATTTGGGAGTCATTTCTACCATTCAGTCAGAATTGTCTAGCCTATCTCATATTTCTGAAGATGACCTAACTTCTGTAGCATCTGAAGGTGAAATATCAGATGCAGAGACTTGCCTCTGATGAGTCTAAGTTCAGATTTAAATTTGAACATCTCCGTTTCCTTATGAAGGAGGTTTTAGCCACGGAAGTTCCGGAGGCTAAACTTATGGAAAAACCTAAGATCCCTAAGCTTGATAAGGCCTAGGAGGATAGGAAAGCTCCTGAGACCTTTCCTGTTCCAGTCCGTATGGTGAGTATTATTTCCAGGGAATGGGAGAAAATTGGATCTCCTTTTTCTCTCTCGTCTACTTTTAAAAAATAGTTTCCGGTCCCTGATTCTCACCTGCAACTCTGGAGTTTCGTTCCAAAGGTAGACAGAACCATTTCTACTCTCGCTAAGCGCACTAACATTCCGGTAGTAGGTAGGGTATGGTAGGGATCCGATGGATAAGAAGTTGGAAAGTTACTTAAGGAGAATGTTCCAACACATGGGTTTCCTTTTTCAACTGGCAGCTGCGGTGGCCACTGTTGTGGGTGCAGCCTTTTATTGGTGTGATTCCTTGTCAGAACTAATTGAGGTTGAGTCCTCCTTGGAAGAAATTCAGGACAAGATCAAGGCTCTAAGAATAGCCAATTCATTTATCTGTGATGCTAATATGCAGATTGTTCACTTGAATGCGAAGGCCTTTGGTTTTACGGTACTAACTTGCAGAACCCTATGGTTAAAATCCTGGTCAGCCGATATTGTTTTCAAATCCAGGCTTCTTTCACTTCCCTTTAAGGGAAAGGTATTATTTGGCTCTGGATTGGATTCAATCATTTCCACGGTTACTGGAGGAAAGAGTTCCTTTCTCCCACAAGATAAGAAGGCAAGATCCAATGGTTGCTTGTCGGCTAATTTTCGTTCCTTTCAATCTGACGAGCCTCAGCGGACCCAGTCGGCTTCCAAGCCTGAACAAGCTAAGGCTACATGGAAGCCTCAGCAGTCTTGGCACAAATCCAAACAGACCAAGAAGCCCGCAGAGAATAAATCGTCATGACGGCCCCCGATCCGGGATCAGATCAGGTAGGGGGCAGACTGTCTCTTTTCTCAGAACTCTGGGAGCAAGATGTTCAGGATCCTTGTGTGTGGAAGTAGTGTCCCAAGGATACAGGATAGGATTCAAATCGCATCCTCCCTGAGGAAGATTTATCCTATCAAGACTGTCTCAAAACCAGAGAAGAGAGCTCCCTTTCTAGATTGCGTTCGGGATCTCTCCTCCCTAGGCGTAATAGTCCCAGTTTCTACCTCTCAAAGGGGACTAGGCTTTTATTCAAATCTCTTTGTAGTTCTCAAAAAGGAGGTTACTTTTTGATCAATTCTAGACTTAAGAAATGTGTTGAAATATTTCAAGGTTCCATTCTTCAAGATGGAGACTCGGGTCCATTCTTCCCTTGATTCAGGAGGGACAGTTTATGACCACAATAGACCTATAGGATGCATACCTTCATGTTCCGATCCACAAGGACCAGTTCCTAAGGTTTGCCTTTCTGGACCAACACTTCCAGTTCATAGCTCTTCCATTTAGCTTAGCTACTGCTCCCAGAATATTTACAAAGGCCAGATCTCGAGGTATTGCCGTGGCACCTTACCTGGACGATTTCTTGGTTCAGGCTCCATCTTTTCTTTTGGCAAGAGATCATTCGGACTCACTACTGAGTCTCCTTCGGACGCATGGATGCAAGATCATTCTCAAAGAGTTCTCTGGTCCCCTCTACCAGGGTAGTATTCCTGGGTACAATCATCAACTTAGTCTCCCTCTCCCTCAAATCCACCTCCAACCCATCGGTGGCTCAATGTATGGAGGTGATCGGCCTAATGGTGTCTTCCATGGATATTATTCCTTTTGCTCGCTTCCATCTCAGACCTCTACAACTATGCATGCTGAGACAATGGAATCGAGATCACTTGAATCTTTCTCAGTAGATCATCCTAGACAGCCAGACGAGAGAATCTCTCTTGGTGGCTTTGTCAGGATCACCTGTCCCGAGGAACGTGCTTCTTGAGACCGTCCTGGGAGATTGTGACTACAGATGCCAGCCTTTTGGGCTGGGTGCAGTCTGGGATCCCAGGATGGCACAGGGCACTTGGTCGCGAGAAGAGTCTTCCCTTCCAATCAATATTATAGATCTCCGGGAGCGATTTTGAATGCGCTGAGGGTTTATCCCCAACTCAGTTCTTCCCGGTATATAAGATTTAAATCGGACAATATCACCTTGGTTGCTTACATCAATCATCAAGGAGGAATAAGAAGTTCCTTAGCGATGAATGAGGTATCCCAAATTCTCCTTTGGGCGGAGACCCACAACTGCTATCTCTCAGCGATTCACATTCTGGGGTGGAAAATTGGGAAGCCAACTTCCTCAGCAGGGAATCCTTTCACCCGAGGGTATGGTCCCTTCACCCTGAGGTATTCTCAGATCTAACCCACAGATGGGGGGTTTGGAGATAGATCTCATGGCCTCTCGTCTCAAAACCAAGCTACCCAAGTACGGGTTGGTGAAAGCATTAGCGGTTCCTTGGAGGTTCAGGCTCATATATCTTTTTTTTTCCTCCTTTGGTTCTTCTGCCACATGTAGTGGCTCGCATCAAGCAGGAATGGGCCAGAGTGATCCTAATAGCTCCGTCATGGTCTTGAAGGACCTGGTTTGCAGACCTAGTGAGGCTGTCCTCCTCCCCTCCCTGGAGGTTACCTTACCGGAAGGACCTTCTAATGCAGGGTACGTTTCTACATCGGAATCTCGACTCTCTGCGTTTGACTGCGTGGCTCTTGAACGCCTAGTTTTAAACAAGATGTTTTTCTGATAAGGTCATAGATACCTTGATCCAGGCTAGAAAGCCTGTCACCAGACACATTTACCATAAGTTTTGGTGGACTTATCTTCATTGTTGTGAAGAACGTGGTGTTTTATTATTATTATTATTATTATTATTATTATTATTATTATTATTATTATTATTATTATCATTATCATCATTTATTTGTATAGCGCCGCCAAATTCCGTAGCGCTGGATGGCACAAGGTGAAGGTTTAGGTTATTTTATCCTGTCTCCAGGATGGTTTGGGTAAAGGATTATCCACTAGTTCTTTGAAGGATCAAATATCGGCCCTATCGGTTTTGCTACATAGAAGATTGGCTAATCGCCCGGGTGTTCAATCTTTTGTTAAGGCTTTGGTCAGAATCAGACCAGTATTTAGAAATGTTGCTCCTCAACCTTGTTCTTAGTTTTATATCAGGCTCCATTTGAACTCATGCATTCTGTTGATCTCAAACTTTTGTCCTGGAAGATTCTATTTTTGTTGGCGATTGCTTCGGCTCACAGAGTTTTGGAGATTTGTGCATTACAATGTGATCCCCCTTATCTAGTGTTTCTAAGGGTAAGGCGGTATTACGTACTAAGTTAGGTTTTCTACCAAATGTAGTTTTGGATCGCAACATTAATCAAGAAATTGTGGTTCCTTCTTTTTGCCCTTAACCTAAGGAACGTTTACTTCATAATCTGGATGTGGTTCGTGCTTTGAAATTTTACCTTCAAGCTACTAAGGATTTCAGGCAATCCTTGTTTATTCTTTATACTGGCAAAGGCCAGAAGGCTACTGCTACTTCATTGTCCTTTTGGTTGAGGAGTATAATCCGCTTAGCTTATGAGACAGTGGGACAGCAGCCTCCTAAAAGGATTACGGCTCATTCTACTAGGGCGGTCACTACCTCCTGGGCCTTTAAGAATGATGCCTCGATAGATAAGATTTGTAAGGCGGCTACATGGTCCTCCTTACATACTTTTTTTTTTTTTTTTTTTAAGTTTTACATATTCTATGTTTTTGCTTCTGCTGAAGCAGCTTTTGGGAGAAAGGTGTTACTGGCTGTGGTGCTCTCAGTTTAGGCTCAGCCTCCTTTTTTTTGCCCTCCAGTTTATTCATTAGTGTCCTCTCCCTGCCTTGGGAAGTAAAACAAAATTTATGCTTACCAGATAAATTTAACCCTGCACGTTTTTATTTTTTGGGCGGATTCGCTGTAATTGTTCTTCTGGCACTTCTATACCCTAATGTTTCTCCTGTTTTTCCTCGTTCCCTCGGCGGAATGACTGGGCAATGGGGGAAGTGGGAGGGATTTTTATTGCCTTTGGCTTGGGTGTCTCTGCCTCCTCCTGGTGGCCAGGTGTTGATGTTCCCAACAGTTATGAATGAAGTTGTGGACTCTCCCTGCCAGGAAGAAAATGAATTTATCTGGTAAACATACATTTAGTTTTTTGCACTACTGTCAGTATCCATCAACAGGAACACGAAGTCCAAAATTATTGAGATAGAACATATACAGTTTTAAGAAGCATTTTAATTTACTTTTATTATCAAATTTGCTTCATTTTCTTGGTATCCTTTCTTGAAGGAGCTGCAGTGCACTACTCAAAGCAAGTTATAGACATCAGGTGTGCCAATACATGTGCAACCACCAATCGGCATCTATCTCCCAGTAGTACATTGCTGCATCTGAGCCTACCTAAGTATGCTTTTTAACACAGATACCAAGAGAACAAGAAATAGCAGTAAATTAGACATTTGTTAATTATATTTCCGATTGAGCGTGCAATTTTACATTTTTATTTTTATTGTCCTTTTAAGCTTTTCGGATAGTGATTTAGTATTCAATTTCTTTCTAAGCAAAAGAAAAGTTAATCAAATAAATTAACAAAAACTTCAAATATTTATTTTTATATTTTTTCAGACTTGGCTATACATTGTGCTAGTTGGTTTAATTTAACCACACTGCTGCAGTACCTATTAACTGTATTTTGTAGCATAATAAAACATATAGTCATAATAGCAACAGCAAAATGTCACCATTCCTGTTTTGCACTTCCTATTTTGGTAACCTTTTTGAATGTCAGCATAATTCAGAGGAAGAAATAAGTGCAACACATATTTCAGTGATAGCTGGATGTTGAAGACTGTTACTTATTGACCAAGAAAGCGCAGCATTATGTGCTTAAATATCGCTTTTACGTGATTGGCCCAGGTGGCAATACACTGTGTGGTTAGACTTTGGTACCATGGCCCTTACTCATACCGTTCCATCACACAACTGTATTACTGTCACATGTTCCAGCCATAAGGAACTGATGTGTAGACCTCCTCTGTCCCTGATCTGTCACTAATAAATTGTGTGTAGTGTATTTATTTTTACATAAGCATATTCATGTATTTTTTTGCAAACATTAGGCACACGTTTCCTCAGAATGTATATGTTAACATTTAATATATTGGCAAAATGAGTGCTGTTATACTGGCATGCTGACTTTACATTACTTTGAATAACTTTTATCATGCTCTCATTGATGGGATACAGTTTCATCACACTCTGTGTTCTTTAAAATGGACTTGAATTTTCTGCATTTTTGAATTGTGTTTTAAATTTGCTTCCTCATAACCTTTGTTTTTGTATGTCCTTAGGCTGGCATGAATTAGAGCCAGAGAATCCACTTTTTGCTCCGAGTGAGTTATTAAATAAACTGGTGGAAGAGAAGAAGCTTGGAAAGAAGACAGGAGAAGGATTTTATAAGTACAGATAAGTCTTCGTTGAGGCCACTCTCATTTTTTTCTAAACATTTTTTTACAATCTACTCTGCTTTTTTGACCAGTCAGTAATATGTGTGCAATTCTAATTTAAATATAATCAACATATATTAGTCTTAGATTTGTCAGAAAACCGTGTATTACGCTATGTTCACACACTAGTGCCTTTGCACAAGGATTGTCAATTGAGGTTCATAATCCTTTTGTACAGCTGTCTAAAAGGAATATTATATCAGAACTCATTTTTGGAGTAAATAAAGCATTGCTAAAATTGTGTCTGGTTTGTTTTTCTTTGTTTTATAAACCCTGTGGGCATGTGAACGTTAAAAAAAAAAAAAAAAAGTTTACACTTAAAAAAAAACAAAAAAACAACAATCTGTGTACACCTATAGCTGTGTGTGAGTACAAAATACAAATATCCCATATTAGTGAAAAACTGGAGAGCAACCAAAAGACCCATAAAGTCTGTCCATATTTCCTTCTGAGGTGTAAGCTCATTCTTAGCACATCCTTATGCATAATCCAAGCTTGAATTCCCTTAGTTTTTCTTATTTCCTCTAAGGCATGCAAAATAGGGTCATGACATTTTGTTTTTATTTTGTTGGTTTTATAAGTACTGTTTAATCATTTCTATGATCTGTGGCATACATTACATTTTTTTTTCCTGATGGTCCTATTATTCTTTTGTATACACCCCCTATCTAAAACCATTATTTGCACCTACAGTAAATAGCTATTCTGTTTTAACCAAATGTATCCTTTTAAATGAGACTATGGCTTTTAAATGGACACTCAAGGCAAAAGTTAACTTCAATGATTCAGATACAGCATGCTATTAAAAACCACATTCCAATTTGCTTCCATTAACAAAAATGTGCACAGTATTTTTATATTTACACTTTTTGAGTCACCAACTCCTACGGAGCATGTGCAAGAATTGACAGAATATACGTACAGTATTTGCATTTGTGATTGGCTGATGGCTGTCACATGATACAGAGGGGAGTGGAAATAGACATACAAATCTACAATTTATTTGAAGTTCAGACTAAGTACTGTTGCGTTGTCTTTATCATGCATTTGTTGATTATGCAAATCTACTGTAATTACTGATCTTCCAGACACAGCCCAGAGGCTATTTGTAGGTACTCTGACACAGGTACATCATAGCCAGGGGACTTCACCTGCTCCCCACATTACACAATTTTTTCTCCATTTCATACCCCTAACAGTTCTACTAGCATTGGGAGCATTATTAAGGAAGACTCTGACCCTTTTTAACCCTCTGGCAGCTTTTTTTTATTTGAGCACTTTTAAAATTGTGTATGGCCCTTTAAGAGAACCGGCAATAGCTTGGTGCATGATGTGTTTCAGTAGTGCAGGCTCTGGTTAGGCTTGGGAACACATTTTCACAGGGTTTATATGATTATTATTCTAGGTGCACACTATTTTATTTACAAGCAACCAAAAGTGTTTTTTCATTATACAAAGACACCAGCTTTACTCCTGGCTGTAGCTCCACCCCTCAGTATTTCCAGACCTTCCTCTCTATCCAGAGCCTCAGTGACTAGATTTTAACTACAAACAGTTTTGCCTACTTATAAACCGATTCTAATCTGATATGCAGTGCCTGCCAAACCCAGGAAAGGGGTGAGTAACAATATTGGAGCTGCCAGGGGGTAGTTGGGGCATCTTCTTATTTCTGAGGGCTATAAAACTGATTACATTGGGAGGGACATCAAACACTTTGAGATGGTAATATAAAATGATAAATCATATGTATAAAAAAACTCTGCAGTATACTCCTGTAATTACATTCTGAAATTGTGAGTTTTTCATTTCCTGTTAGGGTAATATTCAACACAGCGATTAGATGCACACTCTGGTAATTTATTTATAACTGTCCCTAATTGGCCACAGCAGAGAAGGTAACCTAAGTTACAACATAGCAGATCCCTTTGTTTTATAGACACTAAAACTTTACACTTATTTTGTCACTATTTAAACAGCTTATGAAACTTTAAACAATCTACATGCTATTCTCAGAATAATCTTTTCTTTGACTGTATCGGTCTATCTAGCATTTATTTAGTGTTTTAATGTCCCTTTAAGTGTCTGAGGGAGTGTTTTATAGTGTAGCATGCTCTCTGCCAGGTCTTCTCTGTACTGTCTATTATAATGGCTTTGCTACATTAGTAGTTAATACATTATCAACATTTTGCACACAAATTGCTTCGGTTTTCTCTATCCGTCAATTCTTTTCTTAAAGACACAAAGTCTGTCTTTGTCCCTTGGGACATCCTTCCTTTATTAGTCTCTCAGGCTGGGGTGTGGTCTGTATTTCTCAAAGATTGCAAGGAGTTTGGTATCACCTTGAGCAAGGTGATACCAAAACAATCAATATTCCGGAACTTTGAGCAATCTTCGGGCTAGTCAGCCCTTGCCTCTTTTGAAGGAGGAACGTTTATCTATTTCCAGTCGGACAACATCATGGTGGTGGCCTACATAGTTATCATGGAGGTTATCTGCAGTCCACTGGTCATGCAGGAAGTGTCTATTACTCTGTCTTGGGCAGAGAGGAAGTTTAGATCCTTAAAGGGACAGTCAACACAAAAATTACTATTACTTATTTAGATTGGATAATTAATGATCTTTACATCAAACTCTAGCCCAATTTTCATCTTAAAAAACTTTGGCAGAAAATACACTTACTAGATCTCATGTAGCTGTTTTGAAATGGCCATCTGACTCCTCTTTCTCTGACGTCTCCCAAAAGCTTGAACTGCTGCACTAGTGTTAAGGATTCTCTGTAGTCTCGTCCCTGCGCGCTCCTTTCATTCAGTTCAGTGAGACACCCCCCTCACACACTATCTCCTCTCACTTCCTTTCAGTTCTGTCTGCACAAACACACCACACGCTTAGAGCAGCAGAAGTATGATGGAGAGGCAGGCAATGGTTGTCTTTATATAATTTTTACTGAAATATATGCTCAAACCAAAAGTAAAGACATGAATGGACAAAAATTGTTACTGTATGTGAACTATTGAAAATATGTTCTGACATTTGCATTGTAACGTAACAGTGACTACCTCTCCGGTTATTAGTTTGTTAGCAGAGCTACTGTATTCATATTACAGTTTCACCTCAGTCACTTGTCAGTTGTAAACAGAACATGTTGCTCAGCGTTGTTATAGTGGTGGCAGCCTGTGACTCTGGTTTGTCCTTGCTAGATGCCGGACTTTAGTTTGGGGACACTTGTCACGGGATAAGGACAGACTGACGAGGACCCACAACTTCTTAGCTGGTAAAAAAAAAATAGTCGGTTAGATAAATTCACCCAAAAATCGCTTGCACCTGCTGCTATACAAGTTTGTAAACTCTGTCACCCACAAAGTATGTATGTCTGTGTTTTATATATATGTAGCGGCTTTTAAAATCCTTCACTGGACCTGTGAGGCGACCTTTTTAAACTTATGGAATATTTAGAATTATGGTAATTTTGCTGAAGGATTTTAAAAGCCGCTTCTACGAGGAGTAACAGGGTAACGGAGGCAACGGAAGGGAATCCACACACTCTGTGAACAACCAGGCTGCTAGCTAAACAGATCGCTAAGTGGTGCGCAGCCTGCGACTCTGGTTTGTCCTTGCTAGATGCCGGTAAGTACACAGAGCTGTCACTGAAATACTGAGATATAATAAATAGTGTTCAGACTTATTGTGTATTATTTGCCTAATGCGGCTGGCACTAGCTTGGCACTTACGGTAACCTGTCTCCTAAAGATAGCCCTGCAGCAAGCATGGTTCATATTAATTTATCATATTAATAAATAAGGGGTTCCTTACCAGCCACATTAGGCAAATAATACACAATAAGTCTGAACACCCTATTTATTATATCTCAGTATTTCAGTGACAGCTCTGTGTACTTACCGGCATCTAGCAAGGACAAACCAGAGTCACAGGCTGCCACCACTATAACAACGCTGAGCAACATGTTCTGTTTACAACTGACAAGTGACTGAGGTGAAACTGTAATATGAATACAGTAGCTCTGCTAACAAACTAATAACCGGAGAGGGAGTCACTGTTACGTTACAATGCAAATGTCAGAACATATTTTCAATAGTTCACATACAGTAACAATTTTTGTCCATTCATGTCTTTACTTTTGGTTTGAGCATATATTTCAGTAAAAATTATATAAAGACAACCATTGCCTGCCTCTCCATCATACTTCTGCTGCTCTAAGCGTGTGGGTGTGTTTGTGCAGACAGAACTGAAAGGAAGTGAGAGGAGATAGTGTGTGTGTGAGGGGGGTGTCTCACTGAACTGAATGAAAGGAGCGCGCAGGGACGAGACTACATAGAATCCTGAACACTAGTGCAGCAGTTCAAGCTTTTGGGAGACGTCAGAGAAGGAGGAGTCAGGTGGCCATTTCAAAACAGCTACATGAGATCTAGTAAGTGTATTTTCTGCCAAAGTTTTTTTAGATGAAAATTGGGCTAGAGTTTGATGTAAAGATCATTAATTAACTAATCTAAATAAGTAATAGTAATTTTTGTGTTGACTGTCCCTTTAATGGCAATCACAATACCATGTGTGAACAACTGGGAGGTGGATCATTCCAGCAGTCGATCAGTTCATTCATGAGAGTGGTCTCTCCATAGGACATTTTTGATCGCTTATTGATCGAATAGGCTTACAGGACATGGTTCTAATGGACTTTCGCTTAAATCTCACACTTCCAAGCTATTGTGCAAGATCAAAAGATTCTAGGTTTACATATTAGTCACCTTGGTATGGTCCATGGGACTTTCATCTAGCATACCTGTTTCCTATGTTTTTATTCCAAGAGTGTCTTTCTTGTATAAAACAGGAGTCAACGTTAGTAATATTAGTTGCTCCAGCTTGGTACCACAGGACTTGGTATGCTGACTTAGTGCAAATGTCCTTTTTCTTTCCAAAGTTATTTTCCTCTGATACAGACTGTTTTAGGGTTCTCTTTTTTTTTTAATTAAGATCTCTAATTTACTTCTTAATATGAGGAGAGGCCACGGCTTCATTCCTTGTGGGAATACAGAACCTGGCCACCAAGAGGAGGCAAAGACACCCCAGCCAACGGCTTAAATACTTCCCCCACTAACCTCATACCCCAGTTATTATTTGCCTTTTATCACAGGAGTAGTGTCAGAAGATTCAGAGTAGTTCCTTATGAAGGGTATCTACCCTTTGAAATAGGACTGGGGTTTTAAGTAGTCTTGTCAGCCTCTCAGTGAGAGCATTGACGAAAGTTAGTCTGGAGATGCAGGGAGTGTCTTTCTGCAAACCCATTCAGACTCGTATTAACGGCTCCTAAGCAATCAGTGTTGACGAGTTTCACTACCTGCTTCCAAAACACTCAAGTCCATGTCAGGAGCGATACTACAAGACTGTCAAACTTGAGAGGCTATGTTCTGTTCCACGGCATAGATTCCGCTAAGATCGTTTCATTTATTTATACACAGATGATAACACAAGAAAACGGTCACAGTTTGGCTCCTTTATAACTGTAAGGAATCAAGGGTTAATATCTTCTGAGGGGAGATTATTGAACAGAGGGGATTGATCTCATAATTTTTTTTATTTTTGATTATACTGCGTTGTGTGCGATGATTTCTGAGACTCATAAGCTGAGGTTGGAACATACAGGTTACTTCAGAGGCGCAGCCTTACAAGCTTGGCACGCTTTTTCTTAGCGGAGGCGGTCCTAGGTTGCTCACCATGTGACCGGGTGTGGCGTAGCTTTACTTCCTATTCTGACCGTGCTGGTTATCAGAGAGAAGTAGTTTTCTCTGTGTGTCTGGGTCATAGGAGGTGGTGAGTGCCCCAGCCATTGGGGGTATAAAGGTGCCGTTTTTTATATTTATATAACGTTCGCTATTGTTATATTAGGACATAGCCCATAGCTATGGAGGACTCTGACGTTTTAGAGGGTACTCCCTCTATACCTAAGACTAATGCCTGTATATACTCGGCCTCTCAATTATGTTCCACATGCCTAGAGAAAGTGATTATGTCAAATAACTTTAACATGTTTAAGACCACTGAGCCTTCCACCTCTGAGGGGTCCCCAACCCGTGAGGTGCGCACCCTGCTTTCATCTCCTAATACACATGCAGTTTCCCATAGCACGTCTTATCCTCCATCTGGAGGAGGCCTTTTACCTCCAGACTTCACTGCGCAGTTACAAACATCAGTGTCTGCGGCCATTAATGCTTTACCTCGCCCTGCTAAGCACAAGCGAAAGGTCAAATATTGCTATCCTTCCCAGGGGTCATTATCCAGTTTATTGGCTATAGCTGATAGGCGATTGATGATGAAGTTCTTTCTGATACTTCAGAGTGTGAACTTTCTGGGTCGTAATGGGCTTCCTCTAAGCCTTTGATTGCGGAGGAAACAGATTTTTGATTTAGAATGGAGCACTTGGGTTTTCTTTTAAATGAAGTTCTGGCTACCTTAGAGGTTCCAGAGGCCAAACTGCCTGACAAACCTTTAATTCCTAAACTGGATAGAGTTTACAAAGACAGGGTTGTTACTCAGACTTTCCCTGTTCCTGTAAAGATGGCAAACATTATTAAGAACGAATGGGAGAGGATTGGTTCGTCCTTCACCCCTTCGTCTGCTTTTAAGAAACTCTTCCTGGTTCCGGACTCTCAATTGGAGTTGTGGGGTTCCGTTCCTAAGGTGGATGGCGCTGTCTCCACGCTTGCAAAACGCACTAATATCTCGCAGGAGGATAGTTCGTTGTTCAAAGAGCCCATAGATAAAAAGATGGAAACTCTGTTAAGAAAGATGTTTCAACATTCGGGATATTTATTTCAACCAGCGGCGGCAGTTGCTGCGGTTGTGGGAGCGACTACCTACTGGTATGACTCCTTATCGGAATTGATCGAGGTGGAAGGTCCCCTCTATATTATTCTTTACAGAATTAAGGGTCGCTAATTCTTTTATTTGTGATGGGAATATGCAAATTATTCGTTTAAATGCTAAAACTGCTGGGTTTTCTGTCCAGGCCCGCCGGGCTCTGTGGCTGAAAGTCTTGGTCTGCGGACTTGACTTCCAAGTCCAGACTCCTTTCCCTTCCATTCAAGGGTAAGATTTTGATTGGTCCAGGCCTGGACTCTATTATCTCCACGGTTACAGGGGGCAAGGGTGCCTTCGTACCGCAAGATAAAAAGAACAGATCTAAGGGACAACCTAATAATTTTCGTTCTGACAAATCCCAGCATCATCAATCCTCCGCTAAGACCGAACAACCTAAGACTTGGAAGCCATGTCATTGACATTTGTAAATGTCAAATGTGCTGATGTAATATTTTTTTTTTTATTATTGCTGCACCCTGCATGAAACCTTGCTTCAGACTAAGCTATTTTGATATTGGTTAATTTTGGTTGTCTTTAACCCTCTGTGTGGTTGGTGGGGAAGGGGGGTATAGGCACTGGCATTAGTGTCTAGCTATTATATGATGACCCAGCAGGGTAAATGTTATAGGACAAGATAGTTATTTAAAAAGGATGTGAAGCGAAGCACATTGTGAAGTAGACTCCCTACATATTGCTTTAAATAAGCTTTTTCCTATTTTAAGTAGAAGGCCGTGAAAATATAAAGAACGGGAGTTGGGTCTGGGTTACTGAAAGAGTGTCTGAGTTTATATAAAAAAGAAAAGAAAAAAAAATATCAGCTTTATATGTTTTTTGGCTAGAACTATTACTGCAGTTATAACAATAAGAGGTTGATTGAAATCTGTATGGTGTAAAATGATATATCTTATGTAATAATGGAATAGAGTGAGCTAGGTATTTTGAGAAGTTATCTTGGGTAAGGCAGACAGGAATTAGTTCAAGCAGTGAGACCTGTACGTTAAATATCTTGAACAATTTCCATACAAACACTAGTATAAGTTTGTTAATCATACTGGTCCACGATAGGATTCTTTTAGGGGGATCCTCTTATTATCACTCCATTAAGTTGGAATATCACCAATATAATTTGTTCACTCAATATAACAAGTTAGCTGGTATGCAGAAGCGTATTCTGGTTCATACATTTTCCTTACCACTTAGCACCCCCTGCCCCCTTTTTTTTTTTTTTTTTTTTTTTTTTTTTTTTTATCGCTTTACACTTATTCCCACCTTTATGGAAAAATTCATACCTAACCTTAAAACTAGGTCTCCCGCCATGCCCACTATGGCCTCGCTTCCATTGAGTCGTTAAAAATGGCGCCGTAAGCTACCGAAGCGTCCGACAGCTAAAAGTAATTTACGGCTCCATTTTAGTACTAGGTTTCCATTGAAAAGATTAGCGTGTTGCGCGCAGTCGCTCTTTTCGTGTAGCTGTAAGTTAACGTGTTAACGCTTCCATCTGACGTTGGATTTCTTGAAAATCAATTAGTTGCTAAGGTAACCCGATCTTACGCTATAGAATTTACGTTTAACGTCCGTGCTTCTTACCTGTGATCGCCTCTCAAGAAAAATAAAGATACACTTATCCATATTTTTAATAATCAAATATTTTTTAATATAATTATATTTTCCACTTCATAAATATAAGTAATTGTATTGCTGCCCTAGGCATAGGTCTAGTTTGCATTCTGTAGATATGTACTTACATATATTATTATATTTAAATATATACTGATATTTCTATTAGAATATAAGTTTAACTATTCCTATACATGAGACAACAATAAAAATTACTTATAACAATTTATTTCTACATTAAAACACTTGCATTATTTGCAAGTTTTATAATTTCAATAGAAAATAGGTCTCAAAAAGCACAATTTTCCTCTTTTACACCTAGTTGAGCTGGGTGTAATATTTCTCAATGTATCGACAGCCTCCGACAGTATATTAACGGTTTGCGCTTTCATTGGAAACTTGGTATAATTTATCGATTAACGGCTTCTATTACTTTCTATGGGGCGCAAAGATATTGAGGTATAACGCGCCATTGGAAACAGTCGATAAACGATATTGCTTTCAACAGCATATTTAACGGTTTGCGAGTGCACGCAAACTGAATTACGACTCAATGGAAGCGAGGCCCAAGAGAGACAAGAAGGCTAAAATGCCACAAGAGATAGGATCAGAGGTTACTACTGATTTACAGACTATAAGCCCAGAAAAACAATTGACATTGGCCCCAATTTATCAAGGGTCTTGCGGACCTGATCCGACACTGCGGATCAGGTCCGCAAGACCTCGCTAAATGCGGAGAGCAATACGCTCTCCGCATTTAACATTGTACCAGCAGCTCACAAGAGCTGCTGGTGCAACGCCGCCCCCTGCTGACTCGCGGCCAATCGGCCGCCAGCAGGAAGGTGTCAATTAACCCGATCGTATTCGATCGGGTTGACTTCCTGCTCAGAGCAGGCGGACAGGGTTATGAAGCAGCGGTCTTTAGACCACTGCTTCATAAGTTGTGTTTCTGGCGAGCTTGATATGGAGCTTGATAAATGGGCCTGATTGAATCAACTAGCAGAAATATTACCTCAATTTGAATCTGTTAAAAAAGAGATAGCTACTCTATCGACAGAAATTAGATCATTTTCAAACAGGATATTGAGGTTGAGGAGAGAGTATCAGATCTAGAGGATAGACTAAATTCACATGAGGTAAATTGGACAAATTATGAAGATAAAAACATTGCAACTAAAAATTGACGATTTAGAGGATAGATCACGCAGAAATAATATTCGTATTGTAGGACTGCCTGAAGGGAGTGAACATGAAGATCTGGTACTATTCGACTCAACCACTTTACCACAATTATAAGGGATGCAAATATCAGAATTCAGGTGGAAAGGGCACATAGGATAGGAACTGTTAAGAGATACCAAGATGGGAGTTCTCGACTAAGGATGATCGTGATAAAATATTTAAAATTTCAGGATAAAATACAGATAATGAGACACTACAGGAAATCTTCGGTATTCCAGATAGGCACCAAACCAATATATATTTCAGGATTTCTCGGCAGAGACATCCTCAAAAAGGAAGGCAATGGCGCCTTTCTGCACGAGTTTATTTAAAGTTGGAATTAAGGCAAATCTGAGGTATCCGGCTAAAATTGCAGTTATGAATTCAGAAGGGAACGCTCTTGTATTAAACACGGTAGAAGAAGCTAAAAAATATTGTATAAAGAAAGGTGTAGAGATACAATTTATCATATGGCAATGTAATTCTTGATTAGATTCAGGATGTTGGTGTTTTTTGTTTTTGGGTTATTTCCTTGTTTTTTAAATCTAAATCACACAAAAATTTATCGCGGATAGATATGTTTTTGATAGACGAGAAATTACTGGCCCTAGACCTGGAAGCACAAATGGCAGAGATAGCAATATCAGATCACGCGATAATTGGCCTAAAGATAGGTGGTGGGACAAAAAAGAGCAATAACATAAACTCATTTAGTTTTCCTAAGCACATGATGAGAAATTCCAGAATTTTATGGTGGAAAGAATATGATAAGCAGAATAGACCATTTGCGAGCAACCCAGAGATATTCTGGGAAGCGGGGAAAGCTGTTCTAAGGGGTGAGATAAGAACATACATGATAAAAATAAAGTGGAAATTTAAATCTAGAGAGATTCACTTAGCGAACCAACTCAAAAACTCATATTGTAGGTATGTGAATTCTCCAAACGCAAACACATGGAATAGTTATAAAACAGCGAAACTGGAGAGGGAGACCTTTTTAAGAGAAAGCTGGGCAAGGGAAGATATGAGGATAAGAGCTTACTGTCAGGGGTATCAGGGGATCTATGCTAAACATCTAGCAAAAATAATTAAGTTCCGGAAGAGGAATAACCTGATCCCAATAATTAAAGAATTAAAAATTAAGGTACCGAGAATAACTAAGAATGATCTACAACAGATTAATTCTCCGATAACGAGGATGAAGTTAAAAATATGATAGACAGAATCAAAGCTAATAAGGCACTAGGGCCCGATGACCTCCCAGCAGAATTTTATAAAATGATCAAAGAAGAGATTACGGGTACACTGGTTGAGTTATACAATAGTTATTATACCCAAGGTAAGATAAATTAACTATATTTCTTCTGTTAAGTGTGATCAGTCCACGGGTCATCATTACTTCTGGGATATTACTCCTCCCCAACAGGAAGTGCAAGAGGATTCACCCAGCAGAGCTGCATATAGCTCCTCCCCTCTACGTCACTCCCAGTCATTCTCTTGCACCCAACGACTAGATAGGATGTGTGAGAGGACTATGGTGATTATACTTAGTTTTATATCTTCAATCAAAAGTTTGTTATTTTAAAATAGCACCGGAGTGTGTTATTATCTCTCAGTATTCTGGGGAATGGTACTTCACTAGAATTACACTGTATGAAATACATAAAGCTGTTTAATAACTAGAGATTATGTTTAACGTTTTTGCTGGAATGTAAAATCGTTTTCATTTGCTGAGGTACTGAGTGAATAAATGTTTGGGCACTATTTTTCCACTTGGCAGTTGCTTAATCTGTTTTTCTGACAGTTTCTGTTCTCCCTCACTGCTGTGTGTGAGGGGGAGGGGCCGTTTTTTGGCGCTTTTACTACGCATCAAATATTTCAGTCAGCAACTCATTGTATTCCCTGCATGATCCGGTTCATCTCTACAGAGCTCAGGGGTCTTCAAAACTTATTTTGAGGGAGGTAATTTCTCTCAGCAGAGCTGTGAGAATTATAGTTTGACTGAGATAAAAAAACGTTTATTCTGTAATTTGTTTCCTGCTTTCAGAATGTGTTATCTTTGCTAATGGGATTAAACCTTTGCTAAAGTTGTGTTGTTTACAAGGATTGAGGCTATAACTGTTTCAATTTATTAATTTTCAACTGTCATAAATCTTCTGTGCTTCTTAAAGGCACAGTACGTTTTAATATTATTCTAATTGAATTGTATTTCCAAGTTGCAAGTTTATTTGCTAGTGTGTTAAGGGGACTCTTATAGATTCTGTAGAAATGAAGATTTACCTGACAGAGGACAGGCTAACAAGACTTCAAAGTGCTTGCCGCACCCTTCATTCCATTCAACACCCGTCAGTGGCTCAATGCATGGAGGTAATCGGCTTAATGGTAGCGGCAATGGACATAGTACCCTTTGCACGCTTACACCTCAGACCACTGCAACTGTGCATGCTAAGTCAGTGGAATGGGGATTACTCAGACTTATCCCCTTCTCTGAATCTGGATCAAGAGACCAGAAATTCTCTTCTACGGTGGCTTTCTCGGCCACATCTGTCCAGGGGGATGCCATTCAGCAGACCAGACTGGACAATTGTAACAACAGACGCCAGCCTTCTAGGTTGGGGTGCCGTCTGGAATTCTCTGAAGGCTCAGGGACAATGGAGTCAGGAGGAGAGTCTCCTGCCAATAAACATTCTGGCATTGAGAGCAGTTCTCAATGCCCTCCTGGCTTGGCCCCAGTTGACAACTCGGGGGTTCATCAGGTTTCAGTCGGACAACATCACGACTGTAGCTTACATCAACCATCAGGGAGGGACAAGAAGCTCCCTAGCTATGATGGAAGTATCAAAGATAATTCGCTGGGCAGAGTCTCACTCTTGCCACCTGTCAGCAATCCACATCCCGGGAGTGGAGAACTGGGAGGCGGATTTCTTAAGTCGTCAGACTTTTCATCCGGGGGAGTGGGAACTTCATCCGGAGGTCTTTGCCCAAATACTTCGACGTTGGGGCAAACCAGAGATAGATCTCATGGCGTCTCGACAGAACGCCAAGCTTCCTCGTTACGGGTCCAGATCCAGGGATCCAGGAGCAGTCCTGATAGATGCTCTGACAGCACCTTGGGACTTCAGGATGGCTTACGTGTTTCCACCCTTCCCGTTGCTTCCTCGATTGATTGCCAGAATCAAACAAGAGAGAGCATCAGTGATTCTAATAGCACCTGCGTGGCCACGCAGGACTTGGTATGCAGACCTGGTGGACATGTCATCCTGTCCACCTTGGTCTCTACCTCTGAAACAGGACCTTCTGATACAGGGTCCCTTCAAACATCAAAATCTAACTTCTCTGAAGCTGACTGCTTGGAAATTGAACGCTTGATTTTATCAAGACGTGGGTTTTCTGAGTCAGTTATTGATACCTTAATACAGGCTAGGAAACCTGTTACCAGAAAGATTTACCATAAGATATGGCGTAAATACCTATATTGGTGTGAATCCAAAGGTTACTCTTGGAGTAAGGTTAGGATTCCTAGGATATTGTCTTTTCTACAAGAAGGTTTAGAAAAGGGTTTATCTGCTAGTTCATTAAAGGGACAGATCTCAGCTCTGTCCATTCTGTTACACAAACGTCTGTCAGAAGTTCCTGACGTCCAGGCTTTTTGTCAGGCTTTGGCCAGGATTAAGCCTGTGTTTAAAACTGTTGCTCCACCATGGAGTTTAAACCTTGTTCTTAATGTTTTACAGGGCGTTCCGTTTGAACCCCTTCATTCCATTGATATAAAGTTGTTATCTTGGAAAGTTCTATTTTTAATGGCTATTTCCTCGGCTCGAAGAGTCTCTGAATTATCAGCCTTACATTGTGATTCTCCTTATTTGATTTTTCATTCGGATAAGGTAGTCCTGCGTACTAAACCTGGGTTCTTACCTAAGGTAGTTACTAACAGGAATATCAATCAAGAGATTGTTGTTCCTTCTTTATGCCCAAATCCTTTTTCAAAGAAGGAACGTCTACTGCACAACCTGGATGTAGTCCGTGCTCTAAAATTTTACTTACAGGCAACTAAGGAATTTCGACAAACGTCTTCTCTGTTTGTCATTTACTCTGGGCAGAGGAGAGGTCAAAAAGCTTCCGCTACCTCTCTTTCTTTTTGGCTTCGTAGCATAATTCGTTTAGCTTATGAGACTGCTGGACAGCAGCCTCCTGAAAGAATTACAGCTCATTCTACTAGAGCTGTGGCTTCCACTTGGGCCTTCAAGAATGAGGCCTCTGTTGAACAGATTTGCAAGGCTGCAACTTGGTCTTCGCTTCACACTTTTTCCAAATTTTACAAATTTGACACTTTTGCTTCATCAGAGGCTATTTTTGGGAGAAAGGTTCTTCAGGCAGTGGTTCCTTCTGTATAAAGAGCCTGCCTATCCCTCCCGTCATCTGTGTACTTTTGCTTTGGTATTGGTATCCCAGAAGTAATGATGACCCGTGGACTGATCACACTCAACAGAAGAAAACATAATTTATGCTTACCTGATAAATTCCTTTCTTCTGTAGTGTGATCAGTCCACGGCCCGCCCTGTTTTTAAGGCAGGTAAATATTTTTTAATTTATACTCCAGTCACCACTTCACCCTTGGCTTTTCCTTTCTCGTTGGTCCTTGGTCGAATGACTGGGAGTGACGTAGAGGGGAGGAGCTATATGCAGCTCTGCTGGGTGAATCCTCTTGCACTTCCTGTTGGGGAGGAGTAATATCCCAGAAGTAATGATGACCCGTGGACTGATCACACTACAGAAGAAAGGAATTTATCAGGTAAGCATAAATTATGTTTTTACAGACTCAATTATATCATTAATACATAAGAAATGAAAAGCCCCAGAAGGTATGGGATCATATCGACCAATTTCACTCCTGAATCAAGATTATAAAATATTTGTCAATTATAGCAGATAGATTGAAAAAAGGGATTGGAAATCTGATACACAATGACCAAACAGGATTTATCCCGGGAAGAAACCCAGTACACAATATGCAGAGGGTTCTAGTTACATTAGACCATTATTATAACAAAATTCAGAACTCGAATAAAAAAACACCAGCGGATCTGGCAATGCTCACAATCGACACAGAAAAAGCGTTTGATTCCATTATATGGGATCATTTATTTACCTCACTCAAGGATTTCGGTTTTGAGGGTAACATGGTTCATATAATTAAAAGGATATATAATAGTCCGAGATCTCAACTGCTGGTAAACGGAGAATTATCACAATACATAACCTTGCAAAGAGGGACCAGACAGGGCTGCCCTTTACCTCCGCTATTATTCGACATCGCACTGGAACCTTTGGCCGTTCTACTCAGACAGGAAGTAAAGGGCATGGAAATTGGGGGACATAATTTCCTTATTTCTTTATATGCGGATGATATTATGTTATTTCTACAGGACACTAAGTCAAGCATCCCCAAAAGTCTAGCGATTATCAATCATTTTAGGCTTTTTTGGGGGTATAAAATCAACACGAAGAAATCAGAGTTATTATGGATTAATAAAATGACATCAAGTTTCTCGAACCACGGATTCAGGGAAGTAAAGTCTATAAATTATTTAGGAATTAAATTAGGTAAAAATCCCAAAGATTGGTATTATCTTAATTACGCTGAGTTCTTTGACAATATTGAGGGAAGATTGGGTAGGTGGAATATCCACTACTTATCGGTATCCACAAAAATAATGCTGATTAAAACAATTGTCTTTCCTAGGTTATTGTTTTTAATGCAAAACTTACCATTGCTTATTACCAGACAAGATGTCGGCAGGTACAATAGAGCTTGCACGCTTTTTATTTGGGGCAAGAAAAGATCTCGAATAGCAATGGAGAAACTTACACAAAGCAAAAATTACGGTGGTTTTGCACTACCTAATATTGTTAAATATAACATTGTTGCACTTACCAAATTTGGAATAGACTGGATAGCGGAGGCCAACTATGTGACCTATTATGAATTAGAATCGGCATTAATAATGCCCTTTGATCTCAAAGCAATACTGCATCATCCGTATAGAAGATTACCGAGCAATATTAGTAGTTTATTAACTTTTTCTAATGTGGTGTGTGCATGGCTAAAATACTGTGGCTTCTTGGGTCAAGATTTCCAATTAACACAATATTTGCCTATTGTTGGTACTCCGGATTTCATAAACGGGATGAATAACATGGTCTTTAGAGAATAGAACCAAAAAGGGATAAGTTATTTTTCACAGTTAATGCAGAAGGATATGCTAGTGATGCAATCATTTGAGATATTGGCAAAACAATATCCGTTGCCGACAAAAAATGTTTTTGCTTATTTACAGGCTAGGAGTTACCTATCTAAACTAATACAAAAGTACAGAATTGTGTGGGATCCAGGAATTGATTCAGGAGTGAAATTATATATGGCGGGCAAAAGAGCGATATTACAAAATCTTTCAGGGAAAAAACATATAAACAAAATAAAAGAGGTTTTGATGAGATATGATAGTTCGCTGCAGGGCAAGGAAATCGAAAGGAGCTTTAAGTTAGCAGACACAGTAACAATATTGGTTAGTTGGAAAGAATCTCAGATTAAGTTAATGAATAATTATTACCTAACCCCAATGAGGATTAGCAAGTGGGCACAGGACGGGCACAAGGGGAACTGTTTCAAATGCAATAAAGAGGGGGCAGATTTGAGTCACTGCCTCTGGGAATGCCCAAAAGTTAGACAATTTTGGAGTAAAATTCAATATTGGGTGAATAGATTTCTCTTGTAAGGTGTATCCAGTCCACGGATTCATCCTTTACTTGTGGGATATTCTCCTTCCCTACAGGAAGTGGCAAAGAGAGCAGACAGCATAGCTGTCCATATAGCTCCCCCTCTAGCTCCACCCCCCCCCCCCCCAGTCATTCTCTTTGCCGGCTCTAAGCAATGGAAGTGTAAAGTGAATGTGGTGTTAGAATTGTAGTTTTTATTTTCTACAAGCAAAAGTTTGTTATTTTAAATGGTACCGGTGTGTACTATTTACTCTCTAGCAGAAAAGAGATGAAGATTTCTGCAGGGAGGAAGATGATTTTAGCATGTTGTAACTAAAATCCACTGCTGTTCCCACAAAGGACTGTGGAGTGCAAGAAAACTTCAATTGGGGGGAACGGTTTGCAGGTCAGGCTGCAATAAGGTATGTTCAGTCATTTATTTCTAGTCAAGACTGTGATAATGCTAGAAAAGACTGATAAGATCCCCATGAGGGAAGGGTAAGCTGTATTCAGAGACTAAGTATGGAATTGCTAGCTTACATAACAGGGCTAATTTATGCTGGTTGACACTGCTTAATGGCAAACGGTTTTTATTGTAAAATATCGTTTTTTGAGACACTTTGAAGGTTCCTTTGGGTTTCTTTCAGGGGTTGTTACCCACATGGCTATTATTAAAACACTTAGGAGTGTTTCTTTAGGCCTCACTGCACCGGAGTAGGGTGGGAGGGGCCTAATTTTGCGCCTCAGATGCGCAGTTTTAGTGACTAGAACTTCAGGCTGATTCACATGGAGGGTCCTGCTACAGTTTCAGGACCCATAAGACGCTTTTTCCCCACAAATCTGACTCCTAAGGGCAGGTAGGGCCACAGCAGAGCTGTGGCAAGGTGCTGAAGTTGTTTTAACCGGTCTGTTGGCTTCATATCGATCCGGTTTGGGCATTAAGGGGTTAATCGTTTTTATTGCTAGTGGTGCAATCTTACTAATGCTTTAGGTACAAATGAATGTATATCTATCAGCGCCACAATAATACCATACAAGCTATATCTGATATAGGCGGAGTCTCCCAACCAGACTCCAAAGTTAAGAGTAAAAAGAAATGCCAAGATACAGCGCTACACTACCCTCAGATGAGGGTTGAGTTGCTAAAGATGGTGTCCACGACTAGGAATGTGTATACATAAAGGTTAATATATAATATTGTATTACACAAAGAATATATATAAAACCATGTGAAAAAAAGTACTTAAAAGGTAAAAGATTGAAAAATTAAAATATATATATATAGGATGCAATATTAAAATGTATTAAACAGACATTTTATTAACATAAACTGATAGTTAAAAATACAGTTAAAAATAGGTTCAACAATCTAATGGATTGTCCCATACAATGTCCAAGAAGTTATGTCCTATGTAACATACAAGTGGTTAAGTCCCATACCAAAATGTCCAAAGCAAATGTTCAAAGTTAATATCCAAACAATAGTGTCCAAAAAAATGATAATGTGTCCAAAGTTGGTGTAAAAATCAAAAAGGTGAAAAAATGTAAAAAATATAAAATATTAAAAATAATTTGTGAAAAGATGAAAACTGAATAAAAATATATAAAAAATATATATGAGTTGTGATCAGCAACCCATATGGAAGGTATATATTATATGTGATAGTGAATGAATATCGTGAGGTGTACACCTAAAAATTGTGTATAAAAATGTGTTTAAATAAAAGGGTGTGATAAAAAATGTGTCATAAAAAATGTGTCATAAAAAAGGATTCAAAATCCTGGTGAAATAAATAAAGTCCAAATAGCTCCAAAAAAATGTGTATATAATTCCAAGTACTCCAAAATGTGAGTGTATAAAGTGCTGGGTTGATGTTCCTCTTCTTAAAAGGTTATCAAATGTAATGGGATATCCTCCTGTACCTAAAAAAATGTACAGAAAATAGACATAGTGCAATAAAATCGACATAGTGCAATAAAATAATGCTTTAGGTACATACTGTAAAAATTTCGAAAAGTTTGCTGCATTTTTCACTGTTTTGGAAAAATTGTGTTCCTTTTTATCTCTTAAAGGCACAGTAACGTTTTTTGCAGTGCGTTTTTACTTGATTAAAGTGATTTCTAAGCCTGTTTGCCTTACTAACTAGTCTGTTAAACATGTCTGACACCAAGGAAAGTCCTTGTTCAATGTGTTTAGAAGCCATGGTGGAACCCCCTCTCAGAATGTGTCCCACTTGTACTGATATGTCTATACATTTTAAAGAACATATTGTTGCACTTAAAAATGTGGCCCTAGATGATTCTCAGATAGAAGGTAATGAGGTTAGCCCGTTAACCTCTCCCCAAGTGTCACAACCAGTTACGCCCGCTCAAGCGATGCCTAGTACCGCTAGTGCGTCTAACTCTTTTACCTTACAAGACTTGGCGGCAGTCATGGATAATACCCTCTCAGTGTTTTTATCTAAACTGCCGGTGTTACCTGCAAAGCGTGATAGCTCTGTTTTAAGAACAGATTCTGAGCATTCTGACGCTTTAGTAGCCGTATCCGATATACACTCACAACGCTCTGAAATGGGGGCGAGGGATGTGCTGTCTGAGCGAGAAATTTCCGATTCAGGAAAGGTTGCTCCTCAGACAGAGTCAGATACGTTGGCTTTTAAATTTAAACTAGAACACCTCCGCTTATTGCTCAGGGAGGTATTAGTTACTCTGGTTGACTGCGACCCTATGGTGGTTCCAGAGAAATTGTGTAAAATGGACAAGTACCTAGAAGTTCCTGTCTACACTGATGTGTTCCCGGTCCCTAAGAGGATTGCGGATATCGTTACTAGGGAGTGGGATAAACCAGGTATTCCCTTCGTTCCCCCCCCCTGTTTTTAAGAAAATGTTCCCCATATCTAACCCCAAGTGGGACTCGTGGCAGACGGTCCCTAAGGTGGAGGGGGCTGTTTCTTCACTTGCTAAACGCACAACTATACCTATCGAAGACAGTTGTGCTTTTAAAGACCCTATGGATAAAAAATTAGAGGGTTTACTTAAGAAAATTTTTGTTCAACAAGGTTTTCTTCTCCAACCTATTGCGTGCATTGTTCCTGTAACCATTGCAGCTGCTTTCTGGTTTGAGGCGCTGGAATATGAGCTCCAGGCGGAGACCTCATATGAGGACATTATGGACAGAATTAAGGCTCTTAAGCTGGCTAATTCTTTTATCACAGATGCCGCTTTCCAAATAGCTAAGTTAGTGGCAAAAAATTCAGGTTTCGCCATTTTAGCGCGCAGGGCGTTATGGCTAAAGTCCTGGTCGGCCGATGTGTCGTCAAAATCCAAACTATTGAACATCCCTTTCAAAGGAAAGACCCTCTTCGGGCCTGAATTGAAAGAGATTATTTCAGAAATCACTGGGGGAAAAGGCCATGCTCTCCCCCAGGACAAGTCCTTCAAGACGAAGAACAAACAAAATAATTTTCGTTCCTTTCGGAATTTCAGGAGCGGTCTTGCTTCATCCTCCCCTGCTGCAAAGCAAGAGGGTAACACTTCACAACGCAGGGCAGCCTGGAAGCCTTACCAGGGCTGGAACAAGGGTAAACAGGCCAAGCAGCCTGCTGCTGCCTCTAAGACAGCATGAAGGGGTAGCCCCCAATCCGGGACCGGATCTAGTAGGGGGCAGACTCTCTCTCTTCGCTCAGGCCTGGGCAAGAGACGTACACGATCCCTGGGCCTTAGAGATTGTATCCCAGGGATATCTTCTAGAATTCAAGGACTCCCCTCCAAGGGGAAGGTTCCATATTTCTCGTCTGTCTTCAGACATGACAAAGAAAGAGGCGTTCTTACGCTGTGTAGAAGACCTACATACAATGGGAGTGATCCACCAAGTTCCAATTGCGGAACAAGGGCTGGGGTTTTACTCAAACCTGTTTGTGGTTCCCAAAAAAGAAGGAACTTTCAGACCAATCCTGGATCTCAAAATTCTAAACAAGTTCCTCAGAGTCCCATCATTCAAGATGGAGACCATTCGGACAATCTTACCAATAATCCAGGAGGGTCAATATATGACTACCGTGGATCTAAAGGATGCATATCTGCACATTCCTATCCACAAAGATCATCACCAGTTTCTCAGGTTCGCCTTTCTGGAAAAGCATTATCAGTTTGTGGCTCTTCCTTTCGGGTTGGCCACTGCTCCCAGAATTTTCACAAAGGTGCTAGGGTCCCTCCTGGCGGTTCTAAGACCGCGTGGCATAGCAGTGGCGCCTTATCTAGACGACATCTTAATTCAGGCGTCGACTTTCCAAAGAGCCAAGTCTCACACGGAAATTGTAGTGGCCTTTCTGAGGTCTCACGGGTGGAAGGTGAACATCAAAAAGAGTTCTCTCTCCCCCCTCACAAGAGTTCCTTTCCTAGGAACCCTAATAGACTCGGTAGAAATGAAAATATTTCTGACGGAGGTCAGAAAGGTAAAACTCTTAACTACTTGCCGAGTTCTTCATTCCATTCCTCGGCCATCTGTAGCTCAGTGCATGGAGACAATCGGACTAATGGTAGCGGCAATGGACATAGTCCCTTTTGCACGGATACACCTCAGACCACTGCAACTGTGCATGCTCAAACAGTGGAATGGGGATTATGCAGATTTGTCTCCTCAAATGCAGTTGGACCAGGGGACCAGAGATTCTCTTCTCTGGTGGTTGTCTCAGGATCACCTGTCTCAGGGAATGTGTTTCCGCAGACCAGAGTGGATCATCGTAACGACCGACGCCAGTCTGTTGGGCTGGGGTGCAGTCTGGAACTCCCTGAAAGCTCTGGGCTTATGGTCTCGGGAAGAAGCTCTTCTCCCGATAAACATTCGCGATATTCAACGCGCTTCAGGCATGGCCTCAGCTAGCTGCGGCCAAATTCATCAGATTTCAGTCGGACAACATCACGACTGTAGCTTATGTCAATCATCAAGGCGGAACAAGGAGTTCTCTAGCAATGAGGGAAGTAACCAAAACAATCAGATGGGCGGAGGATCACTCTTGCCATCTCTCAGCAATTCACATCCCAGGAGTAGACAACTGGGAGGCGGATTTTCTAAGTCGTCAGACTTTTCACCCGGGGGAGTGGGAACTCCACCCGGAGGTATTTGCCCAGCTGACTCAGCTATGGGGCACTCCAGAATTGGATCTGATGGCGTCCCGTCAGAACACCAAGCTTCCTCTTTATGGGTCCAGGTCCCGGGATCCCCAGGCGGTGCTGATAGATGCTCTAGCAGCGCCTTGGTCCTTCAATCTGGCCTATGTTTTTCCACCGTTTCCTCTCCTCCCTCGTCTGGTTGCCAGAATCAAGCAGGCGAGGGCTTCGGTGATTCTAATAGCGCCTGCGTGGCCACGCAGGACCTGGTATGCAGACCTAGTGGACATGTCCTCTGTGCCACCATGTACACTACCAGTGAGGCAGGACCTTCTAACACAAGGTCCTTTCAAACATCCAAATCTAATTTCTCTGCGTTTGACTGCTTGTAGATTGAACGCCTAATTCTATCAAAGCATGGGTTCTCTGAGTCGGTTATTGATACCCTGATTCAGGCTAGAAAGCCTGTCACCAGGAAAATCTACCATAAGATTTGGCGAAAATATATTTTTTGGTGCGAATCCAAGGGTTACTCATGGAGTAAGGTTAGGATTCCCAGGATTTTGTCCTTTCTCCAAGATGGATTGGAGAAAGGATTATCAGCTAGTTCCTTAAAGGGACAGATATCTGCTCTGTCTATTCTTTTTCACAAACGTCTGGCAGAGGTACCAGACGTTCAAACGTTTAGTCAGGCTTTAGTCAGAATCAAGCCTGTTTATAGACCTGTGGCTCCGCCATGGAGTCTGAATTTAGTTCTCTCAGTTCTGTAAGGGGTTCCGTTTGAACCTTTACATTCCATAGATATAAAGCTTTTATCTTGGAAAGTTTTGTTTTTGGTAGCTATCTCTTCTGCTCGAAGAGTTTCAGAGTTATCTGCTTTACAGTGTGCTTCACCTTACCTGGTGTTCCATGCAGATAAGGTAGTTTTACGTACCAAACCCGGTTTTCTTCCTAAGGTTGTGTCTAATAAGAATATTAACCAGGAAATTTTGTTCCTTCTCTGTGTCCTAATCCTTCGTCGAAGAAGGAACGTCTGTTACACAATCTTGATGTGGTTCGTGCTTTAAAGTTCTATTTACAAGCAACTAAGGATTTCAGACAAACATCTTCTTTGTTTGTTATCTATTCTGGTAAGAGGAGAGGTCAGAAGGCGACCGCTACCTCTCTTTCCTTTTGGCTGAAAAGCATAATCCGTTTGGCCTATGAGACTGCTGGCCAGTAGCCTCCTGAAACAATTACTGCTCATTCTACCAGAGCAGTGGCTTCCACATGGGCTTTTTAAAATGAGGCTTCTGTTGAACAGATTTGTAAGGCAGCGACTTGGTCTTCGCTGCATACTTTTTCCAAATTTTACAAATTCGATACTTTTGCTTCTTCGGAGGCTATTTTTGGGAGAAAGGTTTTACAAGCAGTGGTGCCTTCCGTTTAAGGTACCTGTCTTGTTCCCTCCCTTCATCCGTGTCCTAAAGCTTTGGTATTGGTATCCCACAAGTAAAGGATGAATACGTGGACTGGATACACCTTACAAGAGAAAACAGAATTTATGCTTACCTGATAAATTACTTTCTCTTGTGGTGTATCCAGTCCACGGCCCGCCCTGGCTATTAAGTCAGGTAGATTTTTTCGTTTAAACTACAGTCACCACTGCACCCTATGGTTTCTCCTTTTTCTTCCTAACCTTCGGTCGAATGACTGGAGGGGTGGAGCTAGAGGGGGAGCTATATGGACAGCTCTGCTGTGTGCTCTCTTTGCCACTTCCTGTAGGGAAGGAGAATATCCCACAAGTAAAGGATGAATCCGTGGACTGGATACACCACAAGAGAAAGTAATTTATCAGGTAAGCATAAATTCTGTTTTTTGCAAGATGAGTGTATATTCCAGCTGAGTCATATCCTCTTCTTAAAAGACGATGGAAGTTCGAAAGGCGAGAGACAGCCAATTAATATGGTCATTCTTGCAGCGCGTTACTTGATATTCCGGAAGTGGAGATCCCCTGATGCCCCTAGCATGTGTGAGTTCATAAATAATATAAAATTACAAATGATCATAGAAAGACAGCATTTAGTACGAGCGTCGGAAAAGGCATTCAGAATATTCTTCAGCAAATGGAAGAATGTAATTCTATCTTGGCCTTGGATGGTACAGGTTCAATTTGTTGCGTCTCTGAAAAATAAGTTGTTTTTCATAACATTGGTGGCAGAGGAAGTTCTTCCCTCACACTGGTTATGAAGAATTTCTAGTCGTAGAGTTGGGCCAGACTGGCAGCCGGGACCTTTTTTTTTTTTTTCTCCTCTTCTCTCTCTTTTTGTGTGTGAGGTTAAAATGCAAACTTTGCTGGATTTAAATAACATGTTTAGCATAACGCCGCCAAAGAATGCATTTAAGTATTAAGCTTCTTTGTAAAAGTAATCTCGGTGTTGTAAAGAATGACATTAGTGTTAATTTTGTAACAGAATAATTCAGCTAAGGTAGAGGTTAAGAGCAGGAGCTGCGTCTCCTTCGAATGTTATTGTAACCAGGGAAGCTGCGTCTTCCAAGAACTGTCTGTTTTACTTTTTTTCTTTTTTATGATAATGTGGTGTGCATGGAATAAATAAAATACCAATTAAAAAAAAAACAAGACTTGGAAGCCGGATCAGTCCTGGAATAAGTCCAAGCAGAGCAAGAAGCCCACTGAGACTAAATCAGCATGAAGGGGTATCGAATAGGTTTCAGAAAAAAAACCTTCCATGGGAAGATTCTTTCCCATGTTACAACAAACCCTGTGAAAGCTCAGGTTTTTCAGAAATTTGTTTCAAATTTAGAGTTTTAGGGGTAATGGTTCCAGTTCCTCTGCAGGAACGGAATTTGGGTTTCTATTCAAATATATTCATTGTCCCAAAGAAAGAATCAGTTCAGACCAATTCTGGATCTGAAATTTTTTAAATCGTTTTGTAAGAGTCCCAATTTTCAAGATAGTGACTATTGGGACTATTCTGCCTTTCTATTTAGCATGGTCACTTCATGTCCACAATAGACTTACAGAACGCATATTTTTACATTCTAATTCATTCAGTCCACTATTGTTTTCTGAGATTCTCTTTTCTAGATAATGATGCAAAACAAAAAACAAAAACAGAGGCGCCACATGTGTGGATCAATATAACCAGAAATCCAGTAAAGGAGTAGAATAAGGGTACTCACAAACGAGGCGGCACTCTCTTGTGCCAGTAGAGGCAGGCTGGTTTTCAACAGCAAACCAGCTGGCTGTGTGTCTCCCAAATCGATAAAGAATGCTTGTCTCCTGGGTGTCAAACACCGGCCAAAAAACTGCAGTGGAAGGAGGAGGGAGGGCTATGGTGCCCTTAGGTTACTGTTATAGGGATAGTAACACCAACACCAGACTTATGTAAAAGTATAAAATCAGTCTTTTTATTATACACAATAAAAATACCAAATGGTATAACAGATTACAGCTGGGTGATGACAAACTATCTCCCCATAGACCATACAAAATAGCGACGCGTTTCTCTGGGAACACCCCGTTTCCTCAGGCTTGTATGTATGTTGTATGCATAAATGCCCTTTATATAGGGCTCAGTAACCTAATGTTCAAATGAACCCTCCCCTTCCTTTATCCGAATTGACCTATCATGTCCTTCCTTTCCAAACACTCCCCATTGTTGTGAAGTTGTAACAATAATTAGTTCTAATCATATATCGTGATTAGATTTGAAATCATACAGATTCATATGCCTATGTGTCCCTGATAGTAATATGTAAAAAAGCGATTAGATCGTTAGTTACCGATCTCGATCATCCGCTATGTGTAATATAATTGTAGTGAGAAGACTGACATGAGTTCCAAAACCTAACCAATAGGGTTACGGCCATATCGGGGGCCTGTTCCAACATTGCGATCCCATTGGTTACACTCTCAGCTGTATGGCATGGCAATCCCATTGGTTACGCTCTGGACTGTGTATTGTGTTGTCATGACATAATGTCATGTGATCGGTAGTGTGGCTAATAGCTGTAACATATGATGTTGTCATGACGTAATGTCATGTGATCGGGGGTGTGCCCAATTGCTGTTGCCGTGATTCCGACATCCATACGGAATGACGCATGATCACCTGATCACTACGGCCCAAATCTGTGTAGCTTTATAGTGTTGTGGTTGCTAAGGGCGATATAATTACGGCCATATCTAAATATAGAGCCAGTGACCAAGCGCCACCGTAACCCATATCCTGCTATTGGCCATAAGTATATCGCTGGTGTCCAACCAACAGTAATATATAAATACTATAAATTAGTGAGTGTATTACACTAGTAGTACGACTGACAATTATGAATCCAAGACAATCCAACATAGATATGGAAAACGAATTAGGAGTGTAGTAATAAAATTAATTTTTCTTATCAATTGGTGGGATTATAAAACTAGACTCCGGAACTACAGGATACACTATAAATAAGTGGTTGGTGTTCCGAGGTCAATGTGTTGCCCTAATAAATAGTGTTATGTATAATGTAAAAGTAATAACCATCTCATAAATATTAGTGTGATAAAATAAGAATAATAGTGTAGGTAATCACTAACTAGTAAACAGTACTCCAAATGTCAAAAATAATGAGTGTGATATGAAATTATCTGTACTAGGTGACATGAATACCCATTGAAATGATGTGACATGGCAGTGTACTGGGGATATTAGTGTAAATCAAGTTAAAAGCTATATCAAAAAGTGAATTATATTTAGATAATTATCAATAGGTAATAGTGTTACCCCCCTATGATCCCTGGGGGTATATAAATATGCTGTAATAGATAAAATATATATGTGAAGAGGTGATATGATAGGGTCAAAGTGTTAAGATTGGAATACATTGTGTAGAATGTGCTTAGTCTAAAGTAATAACTATAATTAGAATTTCCCTATAGGTAACAATTTTCTATGGTTTAGGTTATATAATGCTTGTAAATGTGAACCAACAACAATGTGGTGTCGAAAAGTCCAGCTCACAAACTGCTCATCTAGCCATACATTTGTTCATACCTCTAACCAGACATGTATTAGATATAACAAAGTCTCACATATAAATATGAATAAAAATAAGAAAAAATATCTACACAAATACTGCAGAGTCTATAACCTCATTGAGGCCAATGGGAAATAAACTATTGAATTTATAAATCCAATAGGTTTCCCTTTGTCTCAATTTGGAAAACCTATTGTACGAATTGCTGGGGGGGATTTTTTCCAATGGAGTTATTTTGAATGAACATTTACCAGGAATATAACTATTGCAGATATGCCTAGAGACACTATGTTTCCGCGATCTAGATTCAATGTTCCTCAGATGTTCACTCCATCTGGTCCTGACCTTTCTACAGGTCCTACCTATATACTGGATCCCACATTGGCAGGACAGTGCATATATTACGTAGTTGGAATCACAGGACAGTCGGTTTTTAATAGGTATTAACTCTTTTGTATGGTTAACTAATATGTCACTGTGACCATGTGTTATATATTTACACATGTGGCATCGTTTCTTCCCACATCTAAACGTGGTGTTCTATGGCCGACATGATAGGTCAATTCGGATAAAGGAAGGGGAGGGTTCATTTGAACATTAGGTTACTGAGCCCTATATAAAGGGCATTTATGCATACAACATACATACAAGCCTGAGGAAACGGGGTGTTCCCCGAGAAACGCGTCGCTATTTTGTATGGTCTATGGGGAGATAGTTTGTCATCACCCAGCTGTAATCTGTTATACCATTTGGTATTTTTATTGTGTATAATAAAAAGACTGATTTTATACTTTTACATAAGTCTGGTGTTGGTGTTACTATCCCTATAACAGTAACCTAAGGGCACCATAGCCCTCCCTCCTCCTTCCACTGCAGTTTTTTGGCCGGTGTTTGACACCCAGGAGACAAGCATTCTTTATCGATTTGGGAGACACACAGCCAGCTGGTTTGCTGTTGAAAACCAGCCTGCCTCTACTGGCACAAGAGAGTGCCGCCTCGTTTGTGAGTACCCTTATTCTACTCCTTTACTGGATTTCTGGTTATATTGATCCACACATGTGGCGCCTCTGTTTTTGTTTTTTGTTTTGCATCATAGAATACATCATCCAGTCGGGTGAAGACAGAGAGCAGCCTGTTCAAGTACTGATGGACATTTGAAGAGACTCGCTGGACTTTTCAGATTGGGTTGCATATACCATTTGATTCGTATACATTTTATATAATTTTATATATTTATTTTATATTGTTTATTTTTCACAATTTATTATTTGTGTTGGCATACTAGTGTAAAACATTGTCATTTGTATCATTGCCAGCCGTTTCCTACATTTTTATTCACCAATATTTTATAACTATCTACACCAGATCCAAGCGCCTCCTATAGGAGCCCAGTGATAGTATTATCATGGTGACTCCCGTTCAGTCTTTTCTAGATAAGCATTACCAATTTGTCACTCATCCTTTTGGGTTAGCGACAGCTCAGAGATTCTTTTCAAAGATTCTTGGTGCCCTTCTATCTTTAATTAGAGATCAGGGTATTGCGGTGTTTCCTTATTTGGATGATATTTTGGTACTGGCTTTAATCTTTACTTTTAGCAGAATCTCACTTGAATCAACTAGTGTGGTTTCTTTAAGACATGGTTGGAAGATCAATTTCCAATAGAGTTTCTTGATTCCTTAGACAAGGGTTACCTTTTTAGGTTTCTAGATAAGATTTAGTGTCTATGATTCTTTCTCTGATAGAGTAGAGTCAAATGAAGTTAATTTTGGTTTGTCTAAACCTTCAGTCTCTATTATTTCCTTCAGTGGTTATGTGCATGGAAGTTTTAGGTCTCATGACTGCAGTATCTGGTGCAATCCTCTTTGCTCGTTTTTGTTTGAGGCCTCTATAGCTTTGCAAGTTGCACCATAGGTGCAGGGATTATTTTCAGATATCACAACTGATATACTTAAATCCCAACACTCTCTTCTCTCAGATTTGGCGGTTGCACTATCACCTTATTATTCAGGGGGCTTCATTTGTTCGTCCTACCTGGACTGTATTCTCAAGTTTTTCAGGTGTGGGAGCTGTCTGAGAGTCTCTGACAGCACTAGGGTTTTGGAAACCTCAGGAGGCGAGGTTACCAATAAATATTTTAGAACTCAATGCTATTTTCAGGGCTCCTTAGGCGTGGCCTCTATTGAAGACAGAACTTTTAAATTTATTTTCAAACAGACAATACCACAACAGTGGCATATGTCAATCATCAAGGAGGGACTCGCAGTCCTTTAGCTTGGAGGAAGTATCTCGGATGCTTTCTTGGACAGAATCCATCTCGTCTAATTTCTGCGATCAATATCCCAGGGTGTAGACAATTGGGAAGGGAATTATCTCAGCTGTCAGACTTTTTATCTGGGGGAGTGCTCTCCATCCAGATGTGTTTTTTTTTTCATCTTGTACAGATGTGGGGTCTTCCAGAAATATATCTGATGGTGTCTCATCTAGACAACAAGCTTTCCAGATATCTTTCTAAGTCCAAGGATCCTTAGGCAGAGATGGTGGATGCTATAGCAGCTCCTTGGTGTTTACCAACCTGCTTACATTCTTCCGCCTCTGGTTCTTTTTCCAAGGGTGATCTCTAAAATCATAATGGAACAATCTTATGTGTTTCTGATAGCACCAGCTTGGCCTCTCAGGTTTTGGTATGCGGACATTGTCAGGATGTCCAGTTGCCAGCCTTGGCCACTTCCTTAAAGGCCAGACCTTCTGTTTCAGGGGCTGTTTTTCCATTAGGATCTCAAATTTCTAAATTTGAAGGCATGGAAATTGAACGCTTAAGTGCATAGTCGTAGAGGTTTCTCTGACTCAGGTATTAGCACTATGATACAGGCTCGTAAGTCTGTTTCAAGGAGAATCTATTTTTGGGTTTGGAAAACCTATATTTCATGATGTTCAACTCATGATTATTCTTGGCATTCTTTTAGAATTCCTAGGATTGTACAGTTTCTTCAGGATGGTTTGGATAAGGTTTTGTCTGCAAATACTTTGAAAGGACAAATTTCTTTTGTAAGGTGTATCCAGTCCACGGATCATCCATTACTTGTGGGATATTCTCCTTCCCAACAGGAAGTTGCAAGAGGACACCCACAGCAGAGCTGTCCATATAGCTCCTCCCCTAACTGCCATATCCAGTCATTCTCTTGCAACTCTCTACAAGCATGGAAGTGGTAAGAGAGAAGTGGTGTAATGTAGTTGTGTTTTTACTTCAATCAAAAGTTTGTTATTTTAAATGGTACCGGAGTTGTACTATTTTTGTCCCAGGCAGAAAAAGAAGAAGAATCTGCCCATGATTTCTATGATCTTAGCAGCTTGTAACTAAGATCCATTGCTGTTCTCACACATAACTGAAGAGAGAGGTAACTTCAGCTGGGGAATGGCGTGCAGGTTATCCTGCTATGAGGTATGTGCAGTTAAAAAAAATTCTAGAGATGTAAATGCTAGAAAATGCTGCTGATACCAGATTTATGTAAGGTAAGCCTGAATACAGTGATTTAATAGCGACTGGTATCATGCTTACTTGCAGACGTAATACTCTTATAGAATTTCAATATAAAACGTTTGCTGGCATGTTTAAACGTTTTTATATATGCTTTTGTGATAAAACTTTATTGGGGCCTAGTTTTTTTTTCCCCACATGGCTGGCTTAAATTTGCCTAGAAACAGTTTCCTTAGTCTTTCCACTGGTTAGACATGAGTGGGAGGGGCCTAATTTAGCGCTTTATTGCGCACTAACTTTTACAGACTGAGACATCCAGCTTTCCTCCAGGAGTCCCCTGAATGCTATATCACATCTCTAAAGGGCTCTTAGACCCTCCAAAGTCATTTATTTGGGAAGTTAGGGCCACAGCTGAGCTGTGGCAGTTGTTGTGACTCTGAAAAAACTTCAATATCGTTTTTTTTTAATCCGTTTTTTGAACTAAGGGGTTAATCAGCCATTTGCAAGTGGGTGCAATGCTCTGTTAGCCTATTATACACACTGTAAAAATTTCGTTTGTTTTACTGCTTTTTTTCACTGTTTTTCAATTTCTGACAAAAATTGTTTTTCTTAAAGGCAAAGTACCGTTAACTTGATTTAAAGTGTTTTCCAAGCTTGCTGGTCTCATTGCTAGTCTGTTTAAACATGTCTGACATAGAGGAAACTCCTTGTTCATTATGTTTAGAAGCCATGGTGGAACCCCCTCTTAGAATGTGTACCACATGTACTGATTTCACTCTAAGTAATAAAGATCATATTCTGTCTTTAAAATATTTATCACCAGAGGAATCTGACGAGGGGGAAGTTATGCCGACTAACTCGCCCCACGTGTCAGACCCTTTGACTCCCGCTCAAGGGACTCCCGCTCAAGTGGCGCCAAGTACATCTAGGGTGCCCATGGCGTTTACTTTACAAGACATGGCGGCAGTCATGGATAATACACTGTCAGCGGTATTATCCAGACTACCTGGTTTTCGAGGAAAGCGAGATAGCTCTGTAGTTAGAAGAAATACAGAGCATTCTGACGCTTTTGTAGCCATGTCTGATACTCCCTCACAATATGCAGAAGCTGAGGAAGGAGAGTTTTTTTCTGTGGGTGATGTTTCTGACTCAGGGAAGAGGATTCAACCTGATTCTGATATGTCAACATTTAAATTTAAGCTTGAACACCTCCGCGTATTGCTCAGGGAGGTTTTAGCTGCTCTGAATGACTTTGATACAATTGCAGTAACAGAAAAATTGTGTAGATTGGACAAATACTATGCAGTGCCGGTGTGCACTGACGTTTTTCCAATACCTAAAAGATTTACAGAAATTATTTCAAAGGAATGGGATAGACCAGGTGTGCCATTCGCTCCCCTTCCTATTTTTAAGAAAATGTTTCCGATAGATGCCACCACGCGGGACTTATGGCAGACAGTCCCTAAGGTGGAGGGAGCAGTTTCTACCCTTACTAAGCGTACTACTATCCCTGTCGAGGACAGTTGTGCTTTCTCAGATCCAATGGATAAAAAGTTAGAGGGTTACCTTAAGAAAATGTTTATTCAACAAGGTTTTATTCTACAGCCCCTTGCATGCATTGCCCCAGTCACTGCTGCTGCGGCCTTCTGGTTTGAGTCTCTGGAAGAGGCTTTACAGGTAGCGACCCCATTGGATGACATACTTGACAAGCTTAGAGCACTTAAGCTAGCCAATGCATTTGTTTCTGATGCCATTGTTCATTTGACTAAACTAACGGCTAAGAATTCCGGTTTTGCTATTCAAGCGCCCAGGGCGCTATGGCTTAAATCATGGTCAGCTGACGTTACTTCAAAGTATAAGCTGCTTAACATTCCCTTCAAGGGGAAAACCCTATTCGGGCCTGGTTTGAAGGAGATCATTTCTGATATCACTAGAGGAAAAGGTCATGCCCTTCCTCAGGATAGGTCCAAACCTAGGGCCAAACAGACTAATTTTCGTGCCTTTTCGAAACTTTAAGGCGAGTGCGGCATCAACTTCCTCTAATGCAAAGCAAGAGGGAACTTTTGCCCAGTCCAAGTCGGCCTGGAGACCTAACCAGACCTGGAACAAGGGTAAGCAGGCCAAAAAGCCTGCTTTTGCCTCTAAGACAGCATGAAGGATCAGCCCCCTATCCGGTAACGGATCTAGTAGGGGGCAGACTTTCGCTCTTCGCCCAGGCTTGGGCAAGAGATGTCCAGGACCCCTGGGCGTTGGAAATTGTATCCCAGGGATATCTTCTGGACTTCAGAGCTTCCCCTCCAAAAGGGAGATTTCACATTTCACAATTATCTGCAAACCAGATAAAGAGAGAGGCATTCTTACACTGTGTTCAAGACCTCCTAGTTATGGGAGTGATCCATCCAGTTCCAAAGGAGGAACAAGGACAGGTATTTTACTCAAATCTGTTTGTGGTTCCCAAAAAAGAGGGAACCTTCAGACCAATTTTAGATCTCAAGATTTTAAACAAATTCCTCAGAGTTCCATCATTCAAGATGGAGACTATTCGTACCATCCTACCTATGATCCAGGAGGGTCAATACATGACTACAGTGGATTTAAAGGATGCTTATCTTCACATTCCGATACACAAAGATCATCATCGGTTTCTCAGGTTCGCCTTCCTGAACAGGCATTACCAGTTTGTAGCTCTTCCCTTTGGGTTAGCTACAGCCCCAAGAATTTTTACGAAGGTTCTGGGGTCACTTCTGGCGGTCCTAAGACCGCGGGGCATAGCAGTAGCCCCTTATCTAGATGACATTCTGATACAGGCGTCAAATTTCCAAATTGCCAAGTCTCATACGGACATAGTTCTGGCATTTCTGAGGTCGCATGGGTGGAAGGTGAACGAAGAAAAGAGTTCTCTATCCCCTCTCACAAGAGTTTCCTTTCTGGGAACTTTAATAGATTCTGTGGAAATGAGGATTTACCTGACAGAGTCCAGGTTATCAAAACTTCTAAATTCCTGCCGGGTTCTTTATTCCACTGCTCGCCCTTCTGTGGCTCAGTGTATGGAAGTAATCTGCTTAATGGTAGTGGTAATGGACATAGTGCCATTTGCCCGCCTACATCTCAGACTGCTGCAACTCTGCATGCTCAGTCAGTGGAATGGGGATTACACGGATTTGTCCCCTCTACTAAATCTGGATCAAGAGACCAGGGATTCTCATCTCTGGTGGCTATCTCGGGTCCATCTGTCCAAAGGTATGACCTTTCGCAGGCCAGATTGGACAATTGTAACGACAGATGCCAGCCTTCTAGGCTGGGGGGCAGTCTGGAACTCCCTGAAGGCTCAAGGATTGTGGACTCAGGAGGAGACACTCCTTCTAATAAACATTCTGGATCTAAGAGCGATATTCAATGCTCTTCAGGCTTGGCCTCAGCTAGCGACAATGAGGTTCATCAGATTTCAGTCGGACAAAATCACGACTGTGGCTTACATCAACCATCAACAGGGAACAAGGAGTTCTCTAGCGATGTTAGAAGTCTCAAAGATAATTCGCTGGGCAGAGATTCACTCTTGCCACCTATCAGCTATCCATATCCCAGGTGTAGAGAACTGGGAGGTGGATTTTCTAAGTCGTTAGACTTTTCATCCGGGGGAGTGGGAACTCCATCCGGAGGTGTTTGCACAATTGATTCATCGTTGGGGCAAACCAGAACTGGATCTCATGGCGTCTCGCCAGAACGCCAAACTTCCTTGTTACGGATCCAGGTCCCGGGATCCCAAGGCGACGCTGATAGATGCTCTAGCAGCACCTTGGTCTTTCAACCTGGCTTATGTGTTTCCAACGTTTCCTCTGCTCCCTCGTCTGATTGCCAAAAGCAAGCAGCAGAGAGCATCGGTAATATTAATAGCGCCTGCGTGGCCACGCAGGACTTGGTATGAAGATCTGGTGGACATGTCATCCTTTCCACCATGGACTCTGGCGCTGAGACAGGACCTTCTACTTCAAGGTCCTTTCAACCATCCAAATCTAATTTCTCTGAGACTGACTGCCTGGAGATTGAACACTTGATTTTATCAAAGCGTGGATTCTCCGAGTCAGTCATTGATACCTAAATTCAGGCACGAAAGCCTGTCACCAGGAAAATCTATCATAAGATATGGCGTAAATATCTTTATTGGTGTGAATCCAAGGGCTACTCATGGAGTAAGGTCAGGATTCCCAGGATATTATCTTTTCTCCAAGAAGGGTTGGAAAAAGGATTGTCAGCTAGTTCCTTAAAGGGACAGATTTCTGCTCTTTCTATTCTTTTGCACAAGCGTCTGGCGGATGTTCCAGACGTTCAGGCGTTTTGTCAGGCTTTAGTTAGAATCAAGCCTGTGTTTAAACCTGTTGCTCCGCCATGGAGCTTAAATTTGGTTCTTAAAGTTCTTCAAGGGGTTCAGTTTGAACCTCTTCATTCCATAGATATCAAACTTTTATCTTGGAAAGTTCTTTTTTTGGTAGCTATTTCCTCGGCTCGTAGAGTTTCCGAGTTATCTGCCTTACAATGTGATTCCCCTTATCTGATCTTCCATGCAGATAAGGTAGCTCTGCGTACCAAACCTGGGTTTTTACCTAAGGTGGTATCTAATAAGAATATCAATCAGGAGATTGTTGTTCCATCATTGTGTCCTAATCCTTCTTCAAAGAAGGAACGTCTATTACACAATCTTGACGTGGTTCGTGCTTTAAAGTATTATTTACAAGCTACTAAAGATTTTCGTCAAACATCTGCTTTGTTTGTTGTCTACTCTGGACAGAGGAGAGGCCGAAAGGCTTCGGCAACTTCTCTTTCTTTTTGGCTAAGGAGTATAATACGCTTAGCTTATGAGATTGCTGGCCAGCAGCCTCCTGAAAGGATTACAGCTCATTCTACTAGAGCTGTGGCTTCCACATGGGCCTTTAAAAATGAGGCTTCTGTTGAACAGATTTGCAGGGCGGCGACTTGGTCTTCGCTTCATACCTTTTCAAAATTCTATAAATTTGATACTTTTGCTTCTTCAGAGGCTATTTTTGGGAGAAAGGTTTTACAGACAGTGGTACCTTCTGTTTAAGTACCTGCCTTGTCCCTCCCCTCATCCGTGTACTTTAGCTTTGGTATTGGTATCCCACAAGTAATGGATGATCCGTGGACTGGATACACCTTACAAGAGAAAACATAATTTATGCTTACCTGATAAATTTATTTCTCTTGTTGTGTATCCAGTCCACGGCCCGCCCTGTCATTTTAAGGCAGGTATTTTTTATCTTTAAACTACAGTCACCACTGCACCCTATGGTTTCTCCTTTCTCTTGCTTGTCTTCGGTCGAATGACTGGATATGGCAGTTAGAGGAGGAGCTATATGGACAGCTCTGCTGTGGGTGTCCTCTTGCAACTTCCTGTTGGGAAGGAGAATATCCCACAAGTAATTGATGATCTGTGGACTGGATACACCACAAGAGAAATAAATTTATCAGGTAAGCATAAATTATGTTTTCTGCTCTTTCTCTCTTATTTCATAGGAAGATTGCTAAACTTCCTGATATTCACTGTTTTGTTCAGGCTTTGATTCATATTAAACCTGTTTTTTAAATCTTTTTTCTCTTCCTTGGAGTCAAGGTTTTTGAAGATTTTACAGGCTCCTCCTTTTGAGCCTATTCATTCTCTGGACATTAAATTACTTTCTTGGAAAGTGTTATTTCTTTTGGCTATCTCTTCTGCTCTTCTTCTCTCTTGTGAGTCTTTTTATCTGACTTCATTTAAATTTTTGCCTAAAGTTGTGAATTCTAACAACATAAATAAGGAAATTGTTGTTTCTTCTTTGTGTCCTAATCCTAGGAATACTCTTGGAAGGTTTTTACATTCTTTGGATGTGATAAGAACTTTGAAATATTATGTTGAGACTACTTAAGATTTTAGAAAGACTTTTCTCCAGGAAAGGTCAGAAAGTCTTTGTTATTTCTCTGGCTTTTTGGTTGAAACTTTTGATTCACAAAGCTTATTTGGAGGCGGGGCAGTCTCTGCCTCTGAGAATTACAGCTCATTCTACTAGATCTGTTGCCACTTCTTGGGCTCTCAAGAATGAAGCTTCAGTTAATCAAATTTGCAAAGCAGCAACTTGCTTTTCTTTGCATATTTTTACTACTTTTACCATTTTTATGTGTTTGCTTCTTCGGAAGCAGCCTTTGGTAGAAAGGTTCTCCAGGCAGTTGTCTCATCTTGATTCTAATGCCTTTGATTTGAGTTTTTTTTTTAATTTTTAAGAAAAATTTAATTTTTTGGGATTTAATTTCTCAGCAGAAATGGCTGTTTTTATTTTATCCCTCCCTCTCTAGTGACTCGTGGACTTCCACATCTTGGGTATTATATCCCATACGTTACTAGCTCATGGACTCTTGCCACTTACATGAAAGAAAACATAATTTATGTAAGAACTTACCTGATAAATTAATTTCTTTCATAGTGGCAAGAGTCCATGAGACACACCCTATTTTTTGTGTTTTTTCATTTTTTGTATAAAGCAAATTTTTTTTCTGTTCCTCTTTTTGTATGCTTTTTACTCCTTTCTATACACCTCACTTCTTGGCTATACGTTAAACTTAGGTATGAGTGAGGTGGGAGGTGTATTTATAGTCATTTTGAGGTTTGGGAAACATTTCCCCCTCCTGGTAGGAATGTATATCCCATACGTCACTAGCTCATGGACTTTTGCCACTATGAAAGAAATGAATTTATCAGGTAAGTTCTTACATAAATTATGTTTTTTGGTTGAGGAGCGTTATTCACTTAGCTTATGAGACAGCGGGACATAAGCCTCCTCAGAGGATTGAGGCTCATTCAACTAGAGCAGTGGCTTCCTCTTGGGCCTTCAAGAATGAGGCCTCTATGGATCAGATTTTAGGGCGGCTACTTGGTCCTCCTTTCATACTTTTTAAAAATTTGACGTTTTTGCTTTGGCTGAAGCAGCTTTTGGGAGAAGGGTTTTGCAGGCTGTGGTGCCCTCAGAATAGGGTCCACCTTACTTTTACCCTCCCGTTCATTCAGTGTCCTCTGGAGCTACGGTATATGTTTCCCACAAGTAAGGAATGAAGTCGTGGACTCTCCTCATATTAAGAAGGAAAACATAAATTATGCTTACCAGATAATTTCCTTCTGTATGAGGAGAGTCCACGGCCCCCGCTCGTATTCTCCAAAGGGCGGACCTAAATTTGTTTTGTTCTTTTGACACCATTTATACCTTGATATTTCTCCTACTTTTTCTTGTTCCCTTGGCAGAATGACTGGGATATGAGGGAAGTAGGGGAAGTATTTAAGCCTTTGGCTGGGGTGTCTTTGCCTCCTCCTGGTGGCCAGGTTCTGTATTCCCACAAGTAAGGAATGAAGCCGTGGACTCTCCTCATACAGAAGGAAAGGAAATTATCTGGTAAGCATAATTGGTTTTAATGGCAGGGAGTTTGAATGCCTAGTTTTGGAACATAGAGATTTATTTGATTCAGTCGTTGAATCTTTAATGCAGGCCAGAAACCCTGTTACACAATAGATTTAACACAAGATTGAAAGACATACTTTAAACTGTGTTCTTCCAGAATGTTTTCTAGGTATCCTTTAAAATTCCTAGAATCCTTTAGTTTTCAGGATGACCTGGTCAAGGGTTTGTCCACTATTTTCTACCTTATCTCTTTTTCATAGGTAGTTGGCTAAACTTCCTGATGTTTAGACTTTTGTTCAGACGTTAGTATTAGGCCACTGATGGAACCTATTTCTCCACCCCGGAAGCTGAACTTTTCTGTATATTACAAGGTTCTTCTCTTGAACCTTTTACATTACATTGCTATTGTCTATTAACTGGGAAAGGAATCTTTCTTTTAGCAATCTCTTTAACATAAAGAATTTCTAAATAGTTAACCTTGTCTGTGATTCTACACTTCTCACTATGACAAGGTGAAGGCAAATACCAATCAAGAGATGGTTGTTCCTTCCTTGTGTTGAGATCCTGCTAACTCTAGGTAATGGATATTGCTTAATCTGATTATAGTAAACTCTTTGAAATTATATGAAAAAAGTAGGAAATTATACCATACAACACCGTGAAGTTCTATCTCCAAGCAACTTTAGTTTTCAGTCAAACTTCTAGTTTGATTTTTTTCACTTCTAAATGTAGTAAGGGGCAGAAAGGGATTCAAGAATTTCTTGACTTTTGGAATGTCACCTTTCTAAGAGCATTACAGCTCTTTCTTCAAGAGCAATTGCAACATTGTTTTTTTTTTGTTTTTTTTTGGATTTTACATCTTTGGAGCAGATTTGCAAAGCTGCAACGAGTACTTTTTCCCAGAGTTTATCACTTGAGGTTTTGCTTTTTAGCAAGCAGCTTTTGACAGGAAAATCCGTCAGCCCTCCGTGTCGACTAAATAAGAACTGCCAGAAAAGTTGTCCCACCCTTTCCGTAATATAGACCATCGACCTGAGTATTAATTCCATATATTATGGAGGACTGTGGACCATCATCAATTTACGAAAGATAACAAAATTTATACTTGCCTGTTAAATTATTTTCTTTCAGACTGATGATGGCCACAGGCCCCACCCGCTTTATGGGTGACAGTTCTAATGACACCTCTATAGACCCTGCTTTGCCTTTCCTACCTTTCTATCCTATTCTCTTCTCGGCTATACGTAAAACTAGAGAGAAGTGAGAGGGTTTTAAAGCTCTTGTATGGGTTATTGACCACTTACTAGTGGCAGGAAATATATCCCATATGTTGTGGAGGACTGTGGACCATCATCATCCTGAATTATTTTTTTTTTTTAAATCAGGTAAGCATAAATTTAGTTTTTTTGTTTTTTAAATAATTTTTTTATTATTGAGAAAAAGAGTTTCCGTACATAAGTAAAACTGTACAATCAAAAACCCATGATGAAATCAATAGTTTTGTTCCGAATACATAACATAGGAAATTCTGTTATCCCTATTATTTGATCTCTGTAACAAGAGTCTCTTTATTGTACATAGGAATCCATCTTCTGAACTGTATATGTAGATAACTGTCTTTACGAAAAGTGTTCAGAACAATTGCGAGAGTTCTTATATATCCATAAATCAACCATAGATCTTTCTTCTTTTAAAATTGTATTGATATGTAAGATTACATTTCTGTAACCCTTATCGTCTAATAAACATAAAAAAATCACATGCTTTAACTGGTCATCTAGTCAATTTCTATATATTTTTAATTCAGTTTACATATCATTAGGTACTAGTAACAAAAAAAATGCAAAAATCTGAGCAAACATAAGAGGAAAGAGAAAGGAAGAAGGAAAAAGAAAATATAGAAATAACGGTTAAGGTAAGGTAGAGAGGGGTTTGTCCATAGTTTTATCTCCGAGAGTCTTGAACCTTAGCTTAGTTCTCTCATTTTAATCTTGGTTCTGGTAGTTTTTGTAAATTAAGATATACCCTTCACTATGAATTTGTTTGTTTTTTTGCTTTGTTGTTGTTTTATAAAAATTTAGTTACGTGTTGAGGCATTTCTGTGTTGACTATCTTCCCAAACATACCAAGCCTCCCAAATATCGAGAAATTATTGTCTCTTATCTAACAAACTCGCTGATATCTCAGCCATCTGGTAGTAATTCTTAATCTTGTTTAAAATAATATCAAATTAATAATAATAATAATACAGCCCTCGGATTGTAAGGGCTTAGCTTACTTTAGTATAATATCAACAGTGGGCTTATACCAATAATTACTATGAATATTTCAGCAAACTTATATTATTCATAAAACCAGGTTTGTGTTTTTAATTAATTTGCCTTTGCTACAGCATGAATGTGTGTTCCTAGTTTATTTAATAAAGACTATAATGTATGAATGGAATGGAACTTTTTAATATTATAAGAATCATCCGAATCACATTAGATTTTTTGAGTTAAGACTTACTATATTTTTGTGGAGTTCTTTGCTACAAACTTTTTTGTATTTCTTTATACAATTAGTTTATCTAGTTGTTTTGTTCTGTCTAACTTAGATTCCACATCAGATGTTGGTCCAAGTGATTAAAAATAATAATTAGTGTATCATTTAAATTTGAATGCACATATATTGTGATACGTATATATGAGCAGCATCTGTTACTACTCAACTCTAATAACCCCTAACCTTATATGTTCTAAAGAATTTACAAATAGGTTGGCAATCTAATCTTAAAAATATTAAGATAGAGTATCACAAATATAACATATGCTTGAATATTATAACAAATGGTAGTCCATTGAATATCCAATCTGTTTCTTGCTACATAAGTGTAGTAAGCAGCTCTCCACATCGAGTTATTCTATAAGAAGATAGAGAATGCGCCACATAGCATAATTCTGTCTGATATGTCAGGAAGATAACTCAAACTCTGATACACTCACGTTTTGTGAAGCACCAAGATGTGGTGCAGGCTGGGCAGACCGGAACCTTAGAGTTGTCCGGTAAAACTCTCCTCTTAGGCTCCCAGGAACTAGGTCTCAGTCCTTCTGCAATGGGTTACGATTTCATTACCCATTGCAGAGGGACTGAACCCTGGTTCCTGGGAGCCTAAGAGGAGAGTTAAATAGTTTTATTGAAAATGTTGCTCAATAAGGTAGTGTTCCGAAACCCTCGTGACAGATGAACACAACCACCACATATGAAGGTAAGATCCTTCTTCTGAACAGTTATGGTAGCATGTGGGTGGTGTGGAGCTATCAATTAGATGTAGTCTTTTAGGGTATAGGTACCATCTATATATAACGTTAAAGTAATTCTCTTTCAAGTTAGCACAGACTGTGAATGCTGACCCTTTCTGATTATTTTGTTCCATTGATCTAAAGAGTTTGTAACATTAAAGTATGTTTCCAATTTGGTCCTAAATTGAAATGTTAGGTCTGATAAACCTATATTAAATAAGGGGTAAAGGCCTGACATAGCTCCCTTAACTCTTGTGGTTGCAAGACATACAGTAGTAGTTCTAAAAATGTTGTCTTAGATTTTTTACAATTTTTTAAAAGGTCCCTAGTTCTAGATAGCAGCTGTAAGTAATGATACCAGGCATGAGTAGAACAAGGTGGCATTTCACAATATTGTCCGTAAGTCAAGTGCTTGTTGTTCTTATAAACATCCGCAATCCTATATAACCCTTTATTAGCCCAAATGTTAGTAATGTCTCTGTCTATAGCAAGAGACATATCAGCTAATGGAGTTGCAGATGAACCTCTTTCTATCAGTGGTAATTTTTTTAATAGCATGTCCCATAATGTAATAATATAGACTATCCTTTTGTATGTGTTCCAGACGGGCGGTCTAATGTTTTTCTTCGTCCATAGTAGGTAGAAAATTGAACTTAAACCAACCATGTCACTCTCTAGATTGACCCAGGCTATACTATCATTATTATGCCATAATGTAGTTTGTGCCATTCTTGCTGAGTAGAAGTATGACTGAATGTCAGGGATTCCTAATCCTCCTCCTGTTTTATGGACTAACATTGATTTCTTATTTATTCTAGCTCTCTTACCATTCCATATAAAATGTAATATCTCTGTTTTAATATATTTCAGATATTTGTTACTCAATGGTATTGGTCGAGCCCTAAATAAATATAATGAACTAGGGAGTATAATATAACCATTTTACTAGTGATAATTCTTCCATAAAGTGAAATTGTGTATGTCGCCCATTTCTTCAGATCTTAGATATTATGGGAGTGTAGTTATAGTTATACAAATGTTCTATTCTATTGGGGATAGCTACACCTAGGTACTTTATTGTATTTTCTGCCCACTTAAAATCAAAAATAATTGCTAATAATTTTTTAGAATGGTTCGGTAAGTTAGTTTCTATGGCTTCACACTTATCATTATTCAATTTGTTTCCAGATATTTTTCCAAATCTATCAAATTATATACAATAGGAAGGGATAACAATGGTTTGGTAATCATTAAGATTACATCATCGGCAAATAATGCTTATTTGTGCTCTGTTTGGCCTACTCGCATACCGGCAATATCTTGGGATGTTTTTATATGAGCAGCTAATGGTTCGATGATAAGTGCAAATAGCAGAGGTGACAAAGGACAACCCTGCCCTGTTCCATTTTTAATTGTTATAGTTTGGGATTGATAGCCTGCTACTCGCACAAAAGCTGACGGTACTGTATATAAAAAAGAGATTGCTTTAAGAAAGTCACCATGAATTCCAAATCCTTGTAGAACCTGTAACATATAATCCCATGCAATTCTATTGAATGCCTTCTCTGCATCCAGAGAAAGAAACAGAGAAGGCACTCTTTTGATAGTGGTAAAATCTATCAAGTCAAATACTTTTCTTATGTTATCAGGGGCTTCTCTTTCACTAATAAATCCCACTTGATCAATTGCTATTAATTGGGGCATAATTGTATTTAATCTCATAGCTAATATCTTTGTGAACAATTTCATATCCTGGTTAAATAACTATATAGGTCTGTAATTCCCGCATGATAATCTATCTTTACCTGGCTTAGGTATTACTGAGATTCTGGCCATCAGAAGATCTGGTGGTACCTCTCCTCTCTGCATAATATGGTTAAACTATAATATGGTGAAATAACTATTAGAGGGATAAGTTCAGGTGCCAATTTCTTGTAAAAGCTCCCTGGAAAGCCATCTGGCCCAGGGCGTTAGAAGGTTTCAGATTTTTTATAGCCAAACCTATTTCTACAGCAGTTATTGGGGCATTCAATGTATCTAAAGCTTCAGCATTTATTACAGGTAAATTACATTCTCATAGAAACTGTCATATTGCCTATTATCTGCTCCTTATTACTAGGCATGGGTATGTGATATAATTTTTGGTAGAAGTTTGCAAATTAATTTGCAATATCTTTGGGATTAATAATTACATTACCCTGTGGTGTTCTTAATTGAGGGATTGAGGATTGTCGATTAATATCTTTCAATTTCCTTGCTAAAAATTTATCAGGTCGATTCGGGTAAGTAAAATAATGGGCATCAATTATTCTAAGAATTTTTCTTGCTTCTTCCAGAAGCTTATCTAGTTCTCTTTTTTAAATGTTTATGGAGTCTAGTATTTTCTTTTGTCTACTTAAATAATGATGTGCTTGCAATGCCTGGATGTCTTCACGTAGACAAAGAATAAGTTGTTTCCTATTTCTATTTGCTATGACTGATTCCCTAATAATAACCCCTCTTAGGTATACTTTCTGTGCTTCCCACATGTACAGTTGATTAGTAGTCTATTCTCTATTTTCTGAAATGAACAAATCAGTATGTTCTTTTAAGGACTGAAGAAATAGATCACTTCTCAATATGGACGGTTGCAAGGTAAATTATTTAGTTCTTGCAGGGTCAAAAATGCCTCTCAATTTAATTTCTACTATAGAATGATTCGACACGTATAATGTCTGCTGTTAGTGGAATTAATGTCTGACTGAGAAGGATATAATCCAGTCTTGAATAAGTGTTATGAACTGGAGAGAAGAAAGTATAATGCCTCTCCCCTCTATGTAATGTAGACCATCCATCTACCAAATTGTGGTCAAGTAAAAAAATCTTTAAATATATTTTTGGATAATGAGATGAGGAAAAGGAGACGCTGGAACTCATGGTAGATCAGAGTAGGTTTATTCATGAACAGGCTTTACAACACATCAGGAAAGCTCATATCTGGATAATGGCCTGGAGTTAGTTCTATTCTGTCTAATCTATCTATTTTATTGTCTAAGTTAAGATTAAAATCCCCTGTCATGATCATTCTATAGTCCAGAGTGTTAATAGTTTACTTAAAGGGACAGTCTACACCAAAAATGTTATTGTTTAAAAAGATAGATACCAGTTTTGCACAACCAACAGTTATATTAATATACTTTTTTTCCTCTGTGATTGCCTTGTATCTAAGCCTCTGCAGATTGCCCCCTAATCTCAGTGCTTGTGACTGACATGCAGTTTAGCCAATTAGTGCAGACTCCTAAATAACTCCACGGGAGTGAGCGCAATGTTATCTATATGACACACATGAACTAGTACTGTCTAACTGTGAAAAACTTCCAAAATGCTCTGAGTTAAGAGGCGGTTTTCAACGGTTTAGAAATCAGTTTAAGCCTACCTAGGTTTAGCTTTTCAAAAATACCACCAAGGGAACAAAGCAAATTTGATGATAAAAGAAAATTGGAAAGTTGTTTAAAATTGCATGGTCTATCTGAATCATGAAAGTTTAATTTTGACTAGACTGTCCCTTTAATTTAGAAAAAAATGTTTCTTGGTGATCGTTTGGTACGTAGACATTCACTAAAATAATTGATAATTTTTGTATGTACCCTCTAAGAATTAGAAATCTCCCCTCTTTATTTCTAATTACCTCCTCTTCTATAAAGTTTAGGGATGAATGTAGAAGGAAAGATACTCCACACTTTTTCCTGTTACCTACTGCATGATATTGAGTGGAAAAAATGTAGTCCCAATATTTAGGTGGCTGCTGGGAAGTAAAGTGGGTTTCTTGGAGCATCACTATTTGTGCATTACATTTTTTGTATTCTATTATCACCTTTTTACATTGGAGACCCCTAACATTATGTGTTATAATTTTAACTGACATAATGGATTATAAGAATAAAAATAAAATATCATGTTACATAAAATCATGTGTTGTGACTTATTGTTTTCTAGTAATATATGTACCACATATCTCCCTGGAACCTCTGCTATCATCAACACTTCTACAGACAAACCCAGGGAAAAGAGAGAATGGAGAGAAGCAGAAAAGTGAAAGAAGAACAAGATTAAAAAATAACAAAACACAAGAAAAGGTTTCACTAATCCAGTGAAATAGAATTATTATTCTATTATTTTATTATTTTACAACGGTAGTGCTATTTAATAATATTAACTATTATTAATATATTGCTTAGGCCTAGCCTGTATATTTCAAACTGGTAAGGTAGGATAACGAAAAGGTTAATTACCTGTCAAATAAGTATGCATCTGAGCTCTCCAGTGTACAATAAGGATCAGGGCTATAACTCACTACTAAAGCTGATCATGGTTAGTATAACTTGTAAGTGTTAAGTGTAACCATAGTAAATAAATTGTGAACCGTCTACCTCAATAATATAACAGTATTTTCAGAAGTAAAAAATATATATGCAAATATTAACCCATAAAAACTTTCAATAACATTATATCAAGATACTCAATTGCTGTCATACATTTACCACCAAAGTCTCGTTATCCCTTTGGAGGAGAATTATGTCTATGTATTGTCTCTCCATCTTTAGTACAGGTATACCTCACTTTACAGCGCTTCACTTTACAGCGATTCGCTAATACAGCGCTTTGTGGAGCTGAAGTTCAACCTCCAAGGATTTTGAAACAGTGCTGTAATCATCGTGAGATTGCTAGAAAAGTGAATGGCACCATTTTGTTATGCTTAGTTCACTCTGTTTATAGCATTACAGTGCAATCTGTGTCTCAGTGTTATAGTCTGGCAAATTGCACTACAGTAATTGTCACTATTTTACAGGTACAGTATTTATTAAATACTAATTGAATACTTGCTGTGCTAGTGTTAAACTAAACGTAGCACTATTGCACCCATAATATAAGTTAGTTCAAACATGTTTTCAAGATTTTAAACATTGAAAAGAAAGCTAAAACTGCCTTGTTTCACTTTAAGGCGGTTTTCACTTTACAGCGGGGCTCCGGTCCCTAACCCGCTGTATGAGTGGGGTATACCTGTATTAACTTTAATTGTAGTAAAACCCTCAGTTTTGCCTACTGGTGCCCATGATCAAGCAAATTATCTTTTTGGGTGGTTTCTTCAATTGGTATATGCAGCTTTTGTAGTAATCTTCCTCCTTCTACTGTAGCACAGGAGTAAGAAAGCTTAATTATGTGTAAAGGTCATTCTGAAAGGAAAGTTCCATTGATATTTGACAGCTTTTATTAGTGCCATAATGATTGGATTCATGTCTCCTCTTTTCCTTAAAGTGAGGGGGAAAGGTCAGAATTTTTTTTAATCTTATTTCCCTCAAATTCCAATTCCTGGATTTTTCTTGATTCCTGTAGTAGTTGTTCCTTCGTAGAATAATAATGCAATTTTATTATTACATCTCAAGTTGCTGAGGGTGTAGATGGTTTATTTAAAGCTCTGTGAGCCCTGTCCATTAGAAAAAGGGATTGCTCTGCATCAGCTAATAATTGCTTGAAAAGCTTCAAGAGGGTGGTATCTAGATCAGTATAGATTTCTGGAATGTTCCGTACCCTTAGATTTGATTTTCTTGACCTATTTTCTAAGTCCTCTAACTGGATTTCAAGTTGTGTAATGTGTTCTTGTTGAAGTATCAGTTCCTATTTCAAATTCGGTATTTCTCTCACTACTTTTGTCTTCAATTTCGGCTGTTCTGTTCCCTATTTCTAGGATATCTTTTCTAAGATCTCCTATTGCTGACTTTAGTTATTCCCGAAAGATTACCTTGATCTGCTTAATTAAGTCTCCTTTTGTTGAACTTTGGATAGACTCTACTTCAGAACTAGGTATTTATCCTGCTCCTTCCATGTCTTGCTCTGAATGTGAATTTTCTTGCAGATTCTTTTTCTTGTTTTGTGCTTTGTGGAGGCAGTCTTTTACTGAATGATTTCTTTCTTTCATGGTGTCGAGATCGCAAAACTACTAAGATTTCTGTTTTAGTGGGAAAATAATAGGTTTGATAAAAAGAGATAATAAATAACAGGACTCAAGATGCAGCGAAAACCTTTATATCATGTCAGCACATGCATTCAACAGAGCTTAGTATTACTAAAGTAATGGTATTGTCAGACTAGTATTCAAGTAGTGAATTTTAGTTGTCACATAAGCAGTGTGAGGGTAGCATTATGCAGTTTTGTATGCCTTCAATGATTAGAGGGAAGGTAATCACTTAGTTGCGCTAACTAAGTATACATGTTTGTATCATCAAATATAGAGTATTCACTGTAAATAGTCTGTCTATTAAGAGAGCAGTCTCAAATGCTATGCCAAATTATTCCTTATAGTAAGATCTATCCACACTCCTGATCAAATACTGCATCTAGTTTGAGCCTTCACTTTCAGCAACGTTATTTCACTATGAGCAGTGAGAATATAGTATATTTCACTCTGGTAAGTGTTGTTACACTTGAATGATAGATCTGTTCTACAGAACCATATAGATAAGCTTTTTTCTTATTTTCCAGTTGGTGGTTTGCCTCTTTACCTTGAGTCTAGCGTTCTTGCTTTTGTGGTGTATTCTTCTTCTTAAATGAAAAGAGTCCATAGCTGCATTCATTACTTGCCACCAGGAGGAGGCAAAGACACCCCAGCCAAAGGCTTAAATGCTCCTCCCACTCCCCTCGTCCCCCATTCATTCTTTGCCTTTCGTCTCAGGAGGTTGGCAGAGACGTGTCAGAATTTTTAACTTTTTAATTTTTGTTTTTGTCTCTTATGGAGGGTAGTACTCTTTGACATGGGACAGGAGTTTTAAGTAGTTCTGTCAGTCTCTCAGTGAGGGCTTGGATGAAAGTTAAAGCCCGGAGATGCAGGAAGTTTCTTTCTGCGAAACCATCCCGACACATGTTAACAGCTCCTCAAGCAATCAGCGTTGTCGAACTTCGCTCCGCTGCCTGCTTTCTTCTCTCAAGTCCATGGTGGAGGCGATGCCACTATTCATCACACTTGAAAGGCTGTGTTCCTGTTCCACGGCGTTGATTCCGGTAAGATTGTTTCATTTTACTTTATTCAATGTACTGTATTATGAATGTTTTCCGTGTGGCTATCACCTCACGGGTTTAACTTATAACATAAGGGTCTCTGTTAGTATCTTAGAATCAAGGGTTAACATCTCCTCAGCTGGGTTGTTGGACAGGGGAGTTTATAATCATGTTTGTTATGTGATTCAACCTGCTTATGTGTGAGGTTTATGGGCTCGTGGTTTTGGAATTTTGAGGCCTTTTGGTAGCGATGCGGCCTTTTGGCTGTGCATGCTTTTTGTACGTGATTACGCTCTGTTCTTATTTCCGTATTCCTGTACATCTGGCAGACTGAGATATTTTAGTCCGCAGGGGTCTGGTCTTAGGAGGTGGTGAGTGCCCCAGCCATTGGTGGTGTCAGGTGCCGTTTTTGTTTTTTATTGTTTATAGTCCATATTCCTATATCCTCTTTACAGTTATGGGGGATGCTGATGCTGAGCCTGTAATCATTTCAGATTCAGTTTCGGAGGGTTCTGATACCGAGATAATTATGATATCAGATTCAGATTCTGTGTCCGGTGATGAATCCGGTTTGGCCTTGTTGATTCCTTTTAACCAGTTTTGTTCCATATGAGAGCACCCAGTTCCTCGGGCTCAGGGAATCAGGGATCTGCTAAACCATCCACCTCTGGGGATCCTGTCTTCCAGGGGGCGAGTTCTCTACCGATTATTCCTCCTACACATGCGGGTAACCCAGTTGATGGTTTTTTCCATGCGGGGTGGCGTGTTCCCCCCGGAGCTTGCAGCACGTTTTTGTTTGCAGATCTTGTTGGCGCTTGCTCGTCTGCAGGGTCCAGACGTTTCTTTGAGAATGTGCTTGTGCCCTATTGTCCCGGGTGTTCCACCTTGGGGGGGGCCTCTGCAGCCTGAGGGTGCTGTTTCAAATGTTGTGCCTTTCGGTACCATATTGCACGCCTTCGCGTTTTGCTCAGACATCTGTTTGACTTATTGAGTGATCCTGTAGTTCTCAGATATGGGAATTTTCAGTCTGATAGTCCGAATGGTACAACTCGTTAGACATGTGAGGATGAGGTAATCTCCTACAGTCTTTGTTTTGGAGTTCTTTCCCAGTTTTGACAAGTAAGGCTCCGTTTGGCTGGTCCTACGGTTAGGCCTGTTTCTTTTTTGGGTGTTAACCTTCGGGTTGCCTTATATTTTATTTTGCATCCAATGGGATGTCTTTTATTTTCGTTCTGTTTCCTTCGGGAACCTTCTGGGATCGATACTCTTTATTACTTCTTCGGAAGTTGCTTGGACATGTTAGTCCTATGTTTAATAATGTCTGTTTTCCTTTTTTCCCCTATGTAAGAGAATTTATGCTGCTTATCGGTTAGGACCCGGGGTACAGGCTGGTCCTGTCGGGTTCGTTAGGTTTTGTGGCTGTTCAGACACGTGGCGCTGGGTCTGCTGGATTGGTAGTAGCGCTGAGTGCTCAAGTTATCACTGTTTTAATGTGTTCCATTAAGCATTCGAGAGGACCTGTGGGTTCATGAGGCGGGAAAGGATTGTGTCAGTCCTCATATAGCCTTCAGTCATGGATGTCTGGGCAGGGGCTGCGTCCCTCCATTTGACATCTGATTTCATTAGAACCTAGAGTTCCTCCTCCTTGTGGGAGGGGGCTGGCGGGCGTAGTGCCCCGTTGCCACTGGTTGAGTGGTTTGGCCTTCAATTTTTAGGCCCCTGGATGGTCCTATGGGACTTAATTCAACAGCTTGTATGGATTGTCCAGCATGTGGAAGGTTTTGTATTTTGAAACCTATTGCTGTTTTGGCACCTTTAAGGGGGTACGTATCAGCTTCCATTGTATCTGGGTGGTTTAGATCTTATTTTGGGAATCTGTGTTCCGGACGTTGGTTGGTCCCTGTGGGGACTTGTGTAGCTCTGGTTTTTCCGGAGCCGGAAAGGTTTAGCACCTTTTCTCTCCCCTGTGTCCTCTGTCTATGTGGAGGTGATGAGGATACTAGCCCTGATAGTAGGGTTTTGGGAACTTGAGGTATCCCTTCGGTTGTCCTGTGGCCTGGTGCAGTCTCTTTGTTTGACTTCTAGCCTTGCTCCTTGGAGAGTTGGACTTATCTAGGGGTGGTTCCTTCATTTGGTCGGAGCTTTCGAGTTCTCTGCGCTGTCCGGTTTTTCTGGATATGCTCCATTCCTCTTGTCTGGCTTTTTGGCCAGTCGGGGGGGTTTAGTTCTAGGGTATAGTTGCCTGAATTGTTAGGTACCCGGACCTATTTTTTCTTCCTGAGTCTTTCTCTTTCTGGGGCTTCGCTCCTGTCCCAGTTTTGTTTTTTTTGGATCTCAGGGCTGGTCGGGATGTTCCACGGTGTTGGGAAATGGGGCTATGTCCTTGTTCCATCTACCTGACCGGGTCAGGGTTGGCTCGGTCTATTGGAGTATACTCCTTGCCACGGAGTAACCCATGTCATCTGGGGTTAGCTGGGTGACTTGCGCCTCTAGACTTGTGGGTTTCTACCCAGCTGCTGGCGCTGGAGTACAGTCTTCTGGTGCACGTTAGGGTCGCATTCCCCTGTTGGTTTTCCAGGCTACCCGTGGATTCTCTGCTCTGCAGGCGAATGGGTTGACTGTGCCTCTGTTAGGCGAACTACTTGTGGTCCTTCTAGGACATTTGTGGGGGATCTTTTCTCCCATTTAGCCGGTAGCTTTGGGCCTTGAGGGCGGTTTTTGTCCTTCTGGCTTCTTCCCCTTTTTCTTAGGGGATATTCAGGAGATGGAGTCCTTACTAGGGGCTTCTCCTGGTCGGGAAGTGGATGGTGGACTTGGTTCCACCTGGAATCTTGCTAGTTCCATGTCAGACTGAGGGGCCTTGTTTTGATAGATCCTTAGGTCTATAGCCTTGTCTGTTTTTTAGAGTCAGGTTGTACTTGTACTCTGGGGGATGACTGTACCATCTTGCGCTCGTTCCTGTACCAGTTTCGGGATTCTTTTATTCCCCTATTTTGGATTCCTGTGGCTGGGTTGATCTAGCTGAGTGTGGATCGGCAGGTCAGGACATCAGAGCGGTCTAAGGGTCGCAGTCTCCTCTGGAGGTTGCACTGTGTCTATCCTGATAGCTCAGTCTCCTAGGAGATGGTGTTTCCTTTCTCCTTGTTCCTTTGATAGGAGAAGGTTTACTCTTCCTTCGGGTTCTGAAGGGATACTCTCCTTCTCGGAGGGCCTCAATGGAGGCTTTGTGTTCCCCTCTTTAGGGACCTGTGAGTAGGTCCAGCGGTGTACATTGCCTGGAGCGGGCCCTCTGTCGAGGGGCTGTTTTGTGCGGTCTGTTTTCTTGATGACCGCCTCCTTTCCTTTGCAAGTTCCCCTTTTGTCGTCCTGTTGTGGACTCTGTGTTCTCAAGCTCGGAGTTTTCGCCTGGGTCTTTTACACGCTTTCGTGGTCAAATACTTTGGTATTCTAGGGACTGGCGCTGGGAGAACTTTGTCTCTTTTAGTTGCGTCCATGCTTGCAGGATCGCATGGCCTCCTTCCCTGTTTGGGTCCGTTTTGGTCTCTGTGAGCTGGGCCCACTCTTGGAGGTGTTCTTTTTTGTATTAAGGGACCTTTCGGTTTCCTTGGTCCTCCTTTGCCTCGTCCCTTTGAGAATTTCGGCTGGTTTCCCCTTCATTTGTGGGGGGTGATTGGTGGGGGACTGTCTGTGGGCGACAGTGTCTCTTGGTGGACTGTTGGCTCAGTTGAGTCCGTTTTGCGGTTTCTTGTTTGGCTCTGGACTAGCTGCGAGTCAGTGTCATTGGGGCTTTTCCTTTAAAACCTTTTTTCTCTGCTTCGGTTGAATCGTTTTTTTTTGTGGAGTTAAGGTTCAGGTCTGGTGCCCTCAGTAGGGGCCGCCTTTTTTGTACCCTCCCGTCTTGGCATTCAGTGTCCTCTATACCTTGGGTATTGGTTTCCCAAAAGTAATGAATGCAGCTGTGGACTCTTTCCGTTTAAGAAGAAAAACATAAATTATGCTTACCTGATAGTTTCCTTTTCTTCTGATGGAAAGAGTCCACAGCTCCCCACCCGTCATATTTTGTGGGGCGTCCTTATATTCTTCTGGCACCTTTTCACCCTGATATTTCTTCTACTGTTCCTTGTTCCTCGGCAGAATGACTGGGGGATGAGGGGAGTGGGGGAGGTATTTAAGCCTTTGGCTGGGGTGTCTTTGCCTCCTCCTGGTGGCCAGGTTTTTATTTCCCAAAAAGTAATGAATGCAGCTGTGGACTCTTTCCATCAGAAGAAAAGGAAATTATCAGGTAAGCATAATTTATGTTTTTATAGTCGGCAATTACCTTATATCCACCATGCCACTTCCAGGCGAGTGTAATGTTAAGGATATTAGCAGTGTTAACGGGCTTCGGAGATAAAGTTTAATCCACCGCTGCCGTCTTTTAATCCTGGGGATCTGTCCTCTTTAGTAACGTTTTATTCACTGAAGATATAGTTGTCTTGTCCGACCACGTGGAGACGATGTGCGGTCAATAAGTGCCCCGTGGAGCCTTTCTGTTATAATCACATTTGTGGTATTAAGAATGTCCCTTCACAAAGTTTGGATCCTCTGCTGTTGTGCTGATTCATGTCTGTTTCTGCCATTAATAACCTCTTATAAGCGCACTACGCAATTGCGCATTAATAGGCCGGTGAGGGGTTGTGGTCTGTAAAATGTCGTTCACACGTTCGGTATTAGGTCCTCTGTGAGAGTTTTGAGTAGGCCTAATCAACAAATCACCCCATGTCCCATTCAGAAATAATTATCTGTGGGTTTCTTGTACACAGCTCAAAAATCCAATAAATCTGCCTTTTATTGAAGGATTTGATCTTGTCTTCTCCCCTTTTTTAAAAAAAAATCTGGGCTTAATCTATAAATCAGAAATCATCTATTGAATATATACCAGAATTAAAGTGGAGTCATAGGGGCCCATTTATCAAGCTCCGAATGGAGCTTGAGGGCCTGTGTTTCTGGCGAGCCTGCAGGCTCGCCAGAAACACCAGTTAAGAAGCAGCGGTCTAAAGACCGCTGCTCTATAACCTGTCCGCCTGCTCTGAGCAGACGGACAGACATCGCCGCAATTCAACCCGATCGGGTTAATTGACACCCCCCCTGCTGTCGCAAATCTGCAGGGGGCGGCGTTGCACCAGCAGCTCACAAGAGCTTCTGGTGCAATGCTGAATACGGAGTCGCATTCAGCGAGGTCTGTCGGACCTGATCTGCACTATCGGATCAGGTCCGACAGACCTTTGTTAAAAAAGCCCCATCTTTTTTATGCAACAAATGCTCACATATCCTATATTTGAGTATGTCAAACATATAATGTATTACACTTCCTGGAAGTTATTTAAAATAGAGCATGATTTTAATAATGTTGGTTATACATTTTTTTTTATCTTATTAAAAATGGACTAAAGCTATGTAATGGTACTTCATATGAGCAGCTCTTATATGTCGTACTTCACTTTTTAAAAAATCATTATTTTCTTCTATAAGGTACAACAAGTCCACGGAATTCATCCTTTACTTGTGGGATATTATCCTCCTGCTAACAGGAAGTGGCTAAGAGCACCACAGCAGATCTGTCTATATAGCTCCTCCCTTAGCTCCACCCCCCAGTCATTCTCTTTGCCTACTCTAAGTACTAGGAAGGGTAAAGTGAAAGAGGTGATAAAATATTAGTTTTTAATTTCTTCAAGCAAGAGTTTTTTGTTTTAAATGGTACCAGTGTGTACTATTTACTCTCAGGCAGCAGATGGATGAAGACTTCTGCCTGGAGGATGATGATCTTAGCATTTGTAACTAAGATCCAGTGCTGTTCCCACAGAGGCTGAGGAGTACAAGAAACTTCAGTGTGAGGAACGTTTTCATGCTATATAGCAGTGAGGTATGTTGAGTCATTTTTTCTGGAGAGACTGTGTATTTCAGAAAGGCTGACAGTATCCCCATGAGGGTAAGGGTAAGCAGTAATCCTAAGAGCTATAGAAAGGCATTACTAAGCTTGCATAAGGGGCTAATTAAAAAATGGTTGACACTGAGTTTTGAATGTTTGTGGGCAAATGTTTTTTGAACTGGGAGTGCTGTTAACGTTTTGTGGGCAATAACGTTTTTTGGGCAACTTTATTGAGGGTACACTTGGCTTATCTTTTGGGTCTCAGAACCCACATGGCTAGTTTTAAACCGCTCTGGTGTGGTTCTTTGAGGCTGTAGAGACATAGAGTGAGATGGGCGGGGCCTATTTTCGCGCCTCAGATGCGCAGTTGTTTTCTCTCTGCAAGCAGCAAGCTCCAACTCCTGAGGGCCCTTGTGAATGTTTTGGGCCAGATCGAAGCTTTAACCCCATATTTACAATAGCTGAGGGGCCACAGCAGGGCTGTGGCAAGGTGCTGGGGGTGTTTTTTCTGGCTTTAGGCCTTATTTCAATCCGGTTTGCACAATAAAGGGTTAAATGTTAAATTTTCTTGTGGAGCAAACTTAACTACACATATTGAGTCTGCTATAAAAAATTTGGTGCATTTTAAAGTGGTTTTGCAGAACGTGTATGCTTTCATGTTTGTTTGTAGTCATTACTAGCCTGTTCAACATGCCTGACATTGAGGAAAGTCATTGTTCAATATGTTTAGAAGCCATTGTGGAACCCCCACTTAGAATGTGTCCCTCATGCACTGAAAGGTCAATAAATTGCAAAGAACATATTTTAGCTACTAAAAGTATGTCGCAGGATGATTCTCAGTCAGAAGGGGATCAGGTTATGCCATCTAATTCTCCCCAAGTGTCACAACCATTAACGCCCGCACAAGCGACGCCAAGTACTTCTAGTGCATCTAATTCTTTCACCCTGCAAAATATGGCTGCAGTTATGAATACTACCTTCACAGAGGTTTTATCTAAGCTGCCTGGGTTGCAGGGGAAGTGCAGTAGGTCTGGTGTGAGAACAAATGCTGAGCCCTCTGACGCTTTATTAGCCATATCCGATGTACACCTCCGCTTGTTGCTCAGGGAGGTTTTAGCGACTCTGGATGATTGTGACTCTATTGTAGTTCCAGAGAAATTGTGTAAAATGGACAGATTTCTAGAGGTTCCTGCCAACACTGATGTTTTTCCGGTCCCTAAGAGGATTTCGGACATTGTTACTAAGGAGTGGGATAGACCAGGTATTCCGTTCGCTCCCCCTCCTACTTTTAAGAAAATGTTTCCCATATCAGACACCATGCGGGACTCATGGCAGACGGTCCCTAAGGTGGAGGCAGCTATTTCTACCCTGGCTAAGCGTACAACTATACCTATTGAGGACAGTGGTGCTTTCAAAGATCCTATGGATAAAAAATTAGAGGGTCTCCTAAAGTCTTCAGGTTGAGACCCCATTAGATGATATTCTGGATAGCATTAGGGCTCTCAAGCTAGCTAATTCTTTCATTACAGATGTCGCTTTTCAACTGGCTAAATTAGCGGCAAAGAATTCAGGTTTTGCCATTTTAGCGCGTAGAGCGTTATGGCTTAAGTCCTGGTCTGCTGATGTGTCATCAAAATCTAAGCTTTTAGCCATCCCTTTCAAGGGTAAGACCCTATTCGGGCCTGAACTGAAAGAGATAATTTCAGACATCACTGGAGGGAAAGGCCATGCCCTTCCTCAGGATAAGACAAATAAGATGAGGACCAAACAAAATAATTTTCGTTCCTTTCAAAACTTCAAATGTGGTCCCTCTACCTCTTCCCCTGCTGCAAAGCATCAGGGGAATTTTGCTCAATCCAAGTCAGTCTGGAGGCCTAACCAGACTTGGAACAAAGGTAAACAGGCCAAGAAGCCTGCTGCTGCCACCAAGGCAGCATGAAGGGGTAGCCCCCGATCCGGGACCAGATCTAGTAGGGGGCAGACTTTCTCTCTTTGCTCAGGCTTGGGCAAGAGACGTTCAGGACTTCTGGGCTTTAGAAATCGTAACCCAGGGGTACCTTCTAGATTTCAAAGATTCTCCAAGGGGGAGATTCCATCTTTCTCAATTGTCGGTAAACCAGACAAAAAGAGAGGTGTTCTTACGCTGTGTAGAAGACCTATATACCATGGGAGGGATCTGCCTAGTTCCGAAAACAGAACAGGGGCAGGGGTTCTACTCCAATCTGTTTGTGGTTCCCAAAAAAGAGGGAACCTTCAGACCAATTTTAGATCTCAAGATCCTAAACAAATTCCTCAGAGTCCCATCCTTCAAGATGGAGACCATTCGGACTATTTTACCAATGATCCAGGAGGGTCAATATATGACCACCGTGGACTTAAAGGATGCGTATCTATACATCCCTATCCACAAAGATCATCACCAGTTCCTCAGGTTCGCCTTTCTGGACAAGCATTACCAGTTTGTGGCTCTTCCCTTTGGGTTGGCCACAGCTCCCAGAATTTTCACAAAGGTGCTAGGGTCCCTTCTGGCGGTTCTAAGGCCGCGACGCATAGCAGTGGCGCCTTATCTGGACGTTATCTTAATTCAGGCGTCGACTTACCAACTAGCCAAATCTCACACGGACATCGTGTTGGCTTTTCTAAGATCTCACGGGTGGAAGGTGAACGTAAAAAAGAGTTCACTTATCCCTCTCAAAGATTTCCATTCCTGGGAACGCTTAGATTCGGTGGACATGAATTTTTTTCTAACGGAGGCCAGGAAATCAAAGATTTTAACCACCTGCCGAGCTCTTCATTCAATTCCTCGCCCGTCAGTGGCTCAGTGTATGGAGGTAATCGGTCTAATGGTAGCGGCAATGGACATAGTTCCGTTTGCTCGCTTGCATCTCAGACCACTGCAACTGTGCATGCTCAATCAGTGGAATGGGGATTATGCAGATTTATCTCCTCAGATAAATCTGGATCAAGAGACCAGAGACTCTGTTCTTTGGTGGTTGTCACAGGATCATCTGTCCCAGGGAATGTGTTTCCTCAGGCCAGCATGGGTCATAGTGACGACGGACGCCAGCCTATTGGGCTGGTTTGCAGTCTGGAATTCCCTGAAAGCACAGGGTTTGTGGACTCAGGAGGAGGCTGTCCTCCCGATAAATATTCTAGAGCTGAGAGCGATATTCAACGCGCTTCAGGCGTGGCCTCAGTTGGCTTCGGCCAGATTCATAAGATTCCAGTCGGACAATATCACGACTGTAGCATATATCAATCATCAGGGGGGAACAAAGAGTTCTCTAGCGATGATGGAGGTTACCAAAATAATTAGATGGGCAGAGACTCACTCTTGCCATCTATCAGCAATCTATATCCCAGGAGTGGAGAACTGGGAAGCGGATTTTCTAAGTCGTCAGTCTTGGAGTGGGAACTCCATCCAGAGGTGTTTGTACAATTGATTCAGCAATGGGGCACACCAGAATTGGATCTGATGGCGTCTCGTCAGAACGCCAAACTTCCTTGTTACGGGTCCAGGTCAAGGGATCCTCAGGCAGTACTTATATATGCTCTAGCAGTACCCTGGTCGTTCAACCTGGCTTATATGTTTCCACCATTTCCTCTCCTTCCTCGTTTGATTGCCAAAATCAAACAGGAGAGAGCATCAGTGATTTTGATAGCACCTGTGTGGCCACGCAGGACTTGGTATGCAGACCTGGTGGACATGTCATCTCTTCCACCATGGACTCTGCCACTGAGACAGGACCTTCTGGTTCAAGGTCCGTTCCAGAATCCAAATTTATCTTGGAAAGTTCTGTTTTTAGTTGCTATCTCTTCGGCTCAAAGAGTTTCTGAACTATCTGCATTGCAATGCGACTCGCCTTATCTTGTTTTCAATGCTGATAAGGTGGTTTTGCGTACCAAACCTGGATTCCTTCCTAAGGTTGTTACTAATAGGAATATCAATCAGGAAATTGTTGTTCCTTCTCTGTGTCCTAATCCTTCCTCTAAGAAGGAGCGTCTGTTGCACAACTTGGACGTGGTTCGTGCTTTGAAGTTTTACTTGCAAGCAACCAAAGATTTCCGTCAAACATCTTCTTTGTTTGTTGTCTATTCTGGAAAACGTAGAGGTCAAAAAGCTATGGCTACCTCTCTTTCTTTTTGGCTGAAAAGCATCATCCGTTTGGCATACAAGACTGCTGGACAGCAGCCTCCTGAAAGGATTACAGCTCACTCTACTAGAGCGGTGGCTTCCACATGGACTTTTAAAATTGATGCTTCTGTTGAACAGATTTGTAAGGCTGCGACTTGGTCTTCGCTTCATACCTTTTCCAAATTTTACAAATTTGATACTTTTGCTTCTTCGGAGGCTATTTTTGGGAGAAAAGTTCTTCAAGCAGTGGTGCCTTCTGTTTAAATAGAACCTATATTTAGATAGATTTTTCTTCAAAAACATATATGTAAAAAAAATCCTATTTAAATCAAAGCAAAAAAAAAATCAAAATTGTTTTTTATTGTTGTTTTTCTTTAAAAACATTCACTGAGATTACGAGTTTTGCGGTAACAGGGGTGCGTTGCTAACGAGCATTTTTTTTTAACGCTCCCTTAAGACAACGCTTATTTATTTGGAGCCAGTCTGTAAATAGATTCAAATTGCAGGACAGACCTTCCTTCTACGCGTTTCAACCCGGTTGCTGGGTCTTTATCAAGTTGGGCAAGGTAACGAAACTGACACAGAGACGAATACCTAATACAAGATGAGAAAGCTTACTTTGATATACTAGAACTTTTTCAGGGGCTAGTTTTGATAGCCGCTTGGAATGATTTGACACGGAGACCGTATATAAGGAGAAAGAGCCTTTCCTTAGTGTATTGAAATTGCTGATAAAGTCAGGGGCTAAGACTAACAGTGGAAATCACGCCCTTTAAATAAGGAGCACCATATATAGCCTTAAACAGCAGGCCAATATTTGAAATTTCCTAAGTTATAAACGCATGAGTAAAGAGACTAATTACTTTGGATGAACAGGCACGGGACATTATAAACTTTTTGGTATATGTGCTATGAATTTATACATTTTATGAAATTGGATACTATTTTAAATTAACTTTTCACTATTAATTGTGCAACAATTGAATTGTGTAGTGTAGTGTGTATGAAAGTGTGAATGTGGTTGGATCGATCTATGTGATTTTAGATATTATATTGTACCCTTAGAAATAAAATTTATAAATTGATGTATTGATTCTTTGTTGAAAAGAAATTAATTTTGGGTTTGTGTACATAAATATTACATATGTAAAATCTGATATCTATTTATATCTCCTACTGCTCATAGCGCCAAACTAATTATTGTTTGTTTAATTTGTAATTTTAACTACCTAGGGAGGAGGTAGCTAATTTACGGCTAGATTTAGAGTTTTGCGTTAGATGGGGTGCGTTAGCTACGCGTGGTTTATGTCTAATGCACGGCATTGTTTACCGCCGGTATTTAGAGTTAAAAAAATACCTTCTAACGATACTCCTAACGCGTGTATTTCACACGCGGAATCCTGCCCGCGTTAGACAGTCTCCCATAGAGATCAATGGAAATGCAAACAAACACGCTTTTTTCATCTAACACTCGATCTCGCGAGAAATACGCACAGCTCGGTCATATGACGCATACCACATCATGCACAACAATAACACGCCGCAAATGTCACAACAACAATCACTAAACAAAGCACAGAAGCATTACACATTCAGAAGCGGGGGGGATTTTATTTAAATAAAATACAGGGAATACGCATATACTTTAAGATGCGGAAATACGGAAAATAACAACAAGAAAAAAATAATCACAATCATACACTAGCAAAATACTCGCATTCAATATTAATATATATTAGGACAAACATACATATACAACACTTCACTAATACCACACCATCGCAAATTATCATTTAAACATAATACTATGGGACAATGTTATAGAAAACGACCACTATGACATCATCGCATTCTACACATTCCACAAATACTAACTCCAAATGAGCATGCGCAAATTCACACACCTAATACACATTGCACAAATAATAAGTAAGAATAAAGCACACCTGAACACAATTTACAACGCAAACCGGTACATCATTAAACATTTACACAGGGTATATAAGCACCACACAAGAATGGCTTCTCTCACTGTGTTGCTGGTGGGTTTTTGGAGATTGGAGCTTAGAGATTTGGTGCATTATTGTGAGTCAGTTAGTGGTAGTGGGAGTTAGAGAGTTAGTGGTAGTGAGACGGAGTGGGAGTGAGAGTTAGTGGTAGTGTGAGTTAGAGAGTTAGTGGTAGTGTGAGTTAGAGAGTTAGTGCTAGTGTGAGTTAGTGAACGACAGTTGGTTTGGGTGAGTGTGCGAGTGCTTTTTCTGTACACTTAACACATTTACACGCAAACACATTCAATACATACATACACTTATCAATAACACTACATACACTCCATACCCCATACCCTCTCATACTACACTCCATACCCCATTCCCTGTACTCCCATTCCCTTTCATCCCATTTACTCTTATCCCATACCCCACCCCCATCCCCTAGTTACATTTAGTTTACATATCCTCCTTTTAGTCTTATTCTTCATTTTGTTCATTTAAATACTCCTTACCCTCTTTTATTTATATCCCTTTCACACTTTATGCACTTTTTTTGGTCTTTTTAGTTCTTTATTTTGACCCCCTTTCATTTGATCACACTCACTTTTGGGTTGCTTATTTGGGGTTTAGTTTAGGGAAGAGATGGAGGGCAGGCAGGGGAGAGGTAGAGGGGGGAGGGGGAGAGGAACAGGACAGGAAGGGGGGCAGGAAGCGGGGGTGGAAGCGGTGGGTGGACCCAGCCACTTGGTTCAAGATGAACAAGTGGCTGGGCCCAGTGGCGGACAGAGTAGGGCTTCACAGTCCGGGAAACAGAGGGCATCGTCACAGGGGAAGGCCAAGGCGACTAGGGAGGCGAGGTTTTCTATGGAGGAGAAGGAGGCCCTCGTAGAAGCCTATATGGCCAGGTATAGGAGGCTGCAGCATCAGAAGACCACCCCGACTGAGAAGAGGAAGCTCTGGCAGGAGATAAGGAATGCAGTCAATGCAGTGGGTGGCCGGAACAGAGATATGGACTCTATTAAACATCGATACCGGGACTGCAAGATGGATCTTAAGAAAAAGTTAAGCCGGGAGGCCCAACATGCCGCAGGAACCGGTGGTGGCCATGCACTGGAAATCGATTACTGCCGATGGGAGGAAATGTTGCGTCCCAGCATCTCCGAGGTGGATATAGTCGGTATCGGAGGAATTGATACCGGGAACCTGCAATTCTCATCTGACGGTAAGCTCATTTAAGAATAAATTAGCATACGAATGTATTTCAGGGGACACTATACGCAAACATTTACTTTCATGATTAAGGTAGAGAATACAATTTTAAACAACATTCAAATTTACTTATATTACCGAATTTGAATCATTCTTTAGATATACTTTAATGAAGAAATAGCCATGCACACGGTGAACCAATCACAGGAGGCAGCTATATTCAGCTAACAATCAGCAGCTTCTAAGCATATCTAGATATGCTTTTCAGCAAAGAATATAGCTAATTAGATAAGAGAAGTACATTAGAAAGTTGATTATAATTGTATGCTTCTAAATCATGAAAGATAAAACATTGGGTTTCATGTCCCTTTAAGGATCAGATTAATGCTATTACGTTGTTTACACGCATTCACAATTACTTTGCGGTTACATGAGTATCTAGGCTATAGGTTAGGTGTGCATTTAAACAGACTGAAAACAAACGCTAAAACATTCAGATTGACCACAGATATCACAAACACGGTTTAGAAAATGCGGAAATCGTATTTTGATTGTTAGATTTCAAAGTGGATTAATGAGGCTGCATTTGTAATTGTATCGTAAGCTAAGTAATTTAAACCTTTATTTGGAAATATGCTAATATATACATTTATTTATTTTTCAAATATACAGAGTCTGGGGAGGAGGCAGCACAGCAACTACAGGCTCCTCCTTTTCCCCGGGATGAGAGTGGTGGGGATGAATCTCCACCTCGGAGGGAAGAGGCCCCCCTTGACGAAGAGGCCCCCCTTGACAAAGAGGCCCCCCTTGACGAAGAGGCCGCGGAAGCAGAGGCCCCTCAAGGACCAGCAGGCCGCCGTGCACGGGCACCCTGCCGTGCACAAAAAGAGGAAATAGCGGAGGTGCGGGTTCTACTAGACTACATTGACCAGATGCGTAACTCCCGGATACAAAATATAGAAGGCAGAACTAGAATTATTGAAGGACAAAACAAAATCATTGAAGGCCAAACACAAATCATACACCTCCTTACTCGAATAGAAGAAGGCCAAAACAGAACCTTTAGACTCCAACAAGAGATGTTTAATTTCTTCCGGGAGGCGCATGCTGGTCTGCCTCCTGCTGGTCTGCCTCCTGGTACGCCATCTGCTGGTCTGCCTCCTGCTCCTGGGCCTCCTGCTGCTGGGCCTCCTGCTCCTGCCGGGCCTCCTGCTCCTGCCGGGCCATCTTCTCCTGCCGGGCCATCTTCTCCTGCGGGGCCATCTTCTCCTGCGGGGCCATCTTCTCCTGCCGGCACATCTTCTCCTGCCGGCCCATCATCTCCTCCTGCCGGCCCATCATCTCCTCCTGCCGGCCCATCATCTCCTCCTGCCGGCCCATCATCTCCTCCTGCCGGCCCATCTCCTCCTCCTCACCTTGGTCGTCCCAGTACTCTTCCTTCCACTCTTCCCACAACATCTCCAATGAGAACTCGTTGGAGTCGGCAGTTGACCCTCCCAGAGCCTCAGCCCCGTGGGAAGAGGGGAAGGAAGAGGAAGTAAGTATTTGTTTTCATGTTTAATTATTTTTTTATTTAATGTGTAATGGATAGGTATGTGATGATGTGGTTTTCATACACTTGTGGACCACACTCTGTATATAATCTACTTCTATGGGACCGGGTCCATGGAGGCAGATTGTTTGCAGAGTGTGGGTTATAAGTGTGTGAAAACCACATCATCACATACCTATCCTTGTTCATGATATTCATTGGTTTCTGTGATGTGATGTCCAAACTGTTTCACGAATCGCTAACAAAATGACCATTACAATTATCAATGATGGCATATTACTGTTTGAATGCCAATAACACAGCTTAAAGGGACAATCAGAACATTATTGATTACAAAGAAAACACTGTATTACGCATTATCAAGTTGGAAACAACAAAACATGGAGAAATACGTGTGACTTATGTGCTTACCCTTGGATCTATGGCTAGGAAAAATGACCACTTATTTGTTGTTCTGACATAACAACATTTTAGACATCAATGATCAATACATGGTAAATATGCTGTATGAGCTCAAGGTTTTAGATATACAAATGATATCCAAATGCCCTCTAGTGGTCAAATTGCATAATGATTACATGCACTCTTCAAGCTCTAAGAAATGAGCACACGAACCTCATAGGTTTAGCTAGCAAATTAAAATTACCATAGACAAATGATTAATTGGTGAGAAACCTTTGATATCATTGATATTACAAAATTGACTTTTTTCATAATGCAAAACATTATTTGTTTTCTAAACTGTCCCTTTAACAAAATTACATATGCTAACATATAATATTTGCCGATTGTTGGTATATCTACATGTACTTGTTCAAACAATAAATATTGAAAACAGATTTATATTGACATGTTAAATAAAGTCTATTTTCTTAAAGAGACATTATTGTGTTTATTTTTTTTTTTTAGAAAGACATTTGTTTTAACAATGATTATGGTTTAAAGTCCTTTTAGGAGTGGGGGGAAAAAATATGCTAACAATAATATATTTGGAGATTAACCAATGTGGAACTCATACATGATACAAAAATCAACATTTGCATTAAAGGGACAGTATACTATCTTTTTAACAGAACTGAATGTAATAGACACTACTAGAAACAAGATTAACATATACTGATATCAAAATCAATATTAAAAAGCTTTAAACACTTTCAAAGAAAATCGGGTTATCTCTATTGAAAAGATAGATGAACTCCCATTACAACCGTAAAACAAGACAATACCCCATCATTAACATATGAAAAGACCCTTTACACAAACAGGAGAAAGCTGGAGATGGTACTCACATCAAACTTTGAGGCTTGGCGAGGAGTCTGAAAATTACTTACATTTTATTTGAACAGAAGCAAAATGAGACGTGTATTTGGTAAACAATGGACTATATAACTAGAGACCAAATAAAATATTTTGGTTTTTAATGTGAGTGTCTAATGAACCTTTAATAAAATATACGACGAAATTACATTTAGAAGAAGTCGGCATCATATATTTAGCATATGATAAAGATAAATGCATATTGATTAGTTTATTATAATACAATAGCGCATATTTATGAATTAGATATCTTTAACATTAAACACAACAGTCATTTTTCATAAAAAGGAACATATTATTGACAAACATATTAAACAACATGGACTATAGAGATTTGCACTTGCCTCGAAATATCTTATGCATGAAAACATTTTGCTTTCGTTCGTTTATTCAACCAGACATCCAGCAAAAGAGAATGTGGTGGTCTTTATCAGCTATGGGTCAACAATGTAACATGATGCACACAATCCATATTCGCCATGGTTTTAAACTTGTCTTCTCATTCACAAACGTGTTTAACGTGCACAAACAAATATTGCGGGACTACGTAATACAATCAGACGTTTTTTACACCTTTGCATGTGACGTCTTAATTAACATGGCGCCTCCTTGATCACGTAAAAACGCAATCCAATAAAATGCGCATTCTTGATCACGTAAGAACGCAAACCAAAAAAAGGCGCATCCTTGATCGCGTAAGAACGCAAACCAAAAAAAGGCGCATCCTTGATTGCGTAAAAACGCCATCCAATAAAAGGTGCATCCTTGATCGCGTAAAAACGTCACTCAATACAAGGAATCATTGGACAGCCTGGCAGGTGACGTCTTAAGAAACATGGCGCATCCGAGATCGCTGAAAAAACGCAGCTAATACAAGGACTCAGTTGACAGCTTGGCATATCAATAAGAAACGTATTTATATTTTAGTAACTAGTATGTGTCTAGATTGCTATCTAGGAATGTCACGAAATCATGAATCATCTTTTCGGACTTGACTGTCCCTTTAACTATAGCTATGGTGTATATCTTTAACATTTAAAAGATACACATGAGCAATACATATGCCATTGATGTTTTAAGATATGTTTAGATTGTTTTGGAATAACAATAATGACACATGTATTGATCAAACATGTCATTTATTCAAGTTGAAATATGGTCAGCCTACCTATAGCCATATATGGGAGGAGAAGTATTTTTCTTAAATATTTTGAAAAACATATTCCTCATCTAAAATATGCGCATTACACACAGAGATTGATTTGGTTACACTTTTACAATAATATAGAATTGAAAATGAAATACATGTGCTGTCAACATTACAATAAGATTGTTTATTAATAAGATTATATGTCCTTGTTCATGTAAAAAGGACAAAAACGCTTTAGAAATGGAAATCCATTCATTAACAATTGTGGTCAGCATCACTTAAAGGGACATGATTTTTATTTTTAAAAAGAGGATACACAGAGACAATACTATTTCAATAAAATGAACACTTTACAGGGATTATATCATTGTATCAATCCTCAGATCATTTGTTAACGGTGCATCAATTCATGCAGAGTTTATAAATACACACATGGATGTTAAATTTGAAATATACATATATATACACAAATAACAATCTATATATACATATATAAAAAAATTACTATGCTAATCATAATCATGCAATGATAAAGCTTTTCGAAAAATATATAAAGACAAATAATAAAATTACATTGGAGATGTTAATCTTAAAGTCATTTACAATTGTATTACATATATGATTCAGGAAACACCATTATTTTTGGTAAGGTCCCTTTAAGGATCAACCAGATAAACTAGAGATTTCAATCAATGACATGAATAAGGAGGACAAAGAATCGTGCAATGACATGTCTTTTATTAGTATGTCAGAAAACATCAACAAAGTTTATAAATAATCTTGTAAAGATCAGGAAAATTGGAGCCATATGACAAGGTAACAGAGTGCATCACAGTCCATGAAGAGAGTTGCCAAGGGCCAGCATAGCCCCATTGGAGCCATATGACAAGGTAACAGAGTGCATCACAGTCCGTGAAGAGAGTTGCCAAGGGCCAGCATAGCCCCATTGGAGCCATATGACAAGGTAACAGAGTGCATCACAGTCCATGAAGAGAGTTGCCAAGGGCCAGCATAGCCCCATTGGAGCCATATGACAAGGTAACAGAGTGCATCACAGTCCATGAAGAGAGTTGCCAAGGGCCAGCATAGCCCCATTGGAGCCATATGACAAGGTAACAGAGTGCATCACAGTCCATGAAGAGAGTTGCCAAGGGCCAGCATAGCCCCATTGGAGACATATGACAAGGTAACAGAGTGCATCACAGTCCATGAAGAGAGTTGCCAAGGGCCAGCATAGCCCCATTGGAGACATATGACAAGGTAACAGAGTGCATCACAGTCCATGAAGAGAGTTGCCAAGGGCCAGCATAGCCCCATTGGAGACATATGACAAGGTAACAGAGTGCATCACAGTCCATGAAGAGAGTTGCCAAGGGCCAGCATAGCCCCATTGGAGACATATGACAAGGTAACAGAGTGCATCACAGTCCATGAAGAGAGTTGCCAAGGGCCAGCATAGCCCCATTGGAGCCATATGACAAGGTAAAAGAGTGCAACAGGCACAACAATAACCAGAAAAAAAGGCCAAATGGCAACCATAAAAACAAACATCAACATGTGGACGGAGGATTCTTATCTGCGCCCTTGGAGCATCTCCAGATCCTCCACTTACTGGTCATCCCCTTCATCGTCCTGTGCCTGTCCAGTTACAGATTCAAGCATTGAGTTCCACCGCCTCATCTGACGTAGAGTCATATGCTGAACCTGTAGCTGGGCCTGCATGGTGTCGGCCATCCCTCTCAGGACAGCTGCGTTCCTCAACACGGCCTGCTCTACGCGTGCTAGACCTTCTAGCATGAGCCATGTTGAGTCACAGCCTAAAATAAAGAAAAAATCAAATATTAATGATAATTTCACAACAGACAAAATAAAAAGCAAAGATACATTGTCATCATAAAGACAAAAAATTATTTAAATTAATTTGTTGACATTGATTATTTACACATGAAATATGTTATTCAGACAGACCTAAACCATTAAATGGACATTTTAATCCAACATGTTGTCCCCTTTAATTGTTTTTTGATGATCCACTTTTACAGCTTGAGTGTCTAAAATCTTGTAAAAGGATTTACATTGTACTTACATTAGCAATTTAAAGATTTTTGTTATACTGTGGTAGGCACACCTATCCTTAAACATTTTGGCGTTGAGGACAAGCTGTGTAAACATAGCAACCAGAAGAAATTACATTCCCACTGGTTTATACAAGAGATAATGTATGAACATTTGTACATAAATTGTTGGATCCAAATAGTGGCGATTGGTATATGTAGTGATATCAAATTAAAGGGACAGTAAACCTAAATATTTGAGTTAATGATTCAGATAGAGCATGACATTAAAAAGATTTATTAATTTACTCGTATTCTTTAAATGTTTGAATTCTCTAGCTATATTTGAAATGCAAGAATGTAAGTTTATAGGGCAGGCCATTTTTGGGTATCAACTTTGGTTGTCCCTGCTGATTGATGGATACATTCATCCAACAATAAAAAAATAATTGGAGGCATTTCTTTGTTTCAATAAAGATAGCAAGAGAATGAAGAATAATTGATAAGAGTAGTAAATGATAAATTTCATTAACATTGCATGCTCTATTTGAATCACAATAGAACAATTTGCCTTCAGTGTACCTTTAAGTATCTTATAATGTTGATTTTGAATGATACTTACAGCTGTGCATGGGAAGGACAATCCGACACCCAGGACAATGAAGATTGAGACAGGGGGGAGGGATGGGATTGTGTTGGGGAGGGATGGGATTGGGTTGGGGAGGGATGGGCTGCTGCTCTGGGGTAGCCCGTACAGCTGGGGAGTGGTGAGTTGGGGGCTGGGCAGCTGGGGTAGCTGTACAGGCCAAATACGGGGAGAGCGGTGAAGGGGGAGGAAGGGGCGTTTTTTTGGAGGGACAGGATAGGACAAATGGGAAGGGCCTGGAGGGGCAGGGGAGTGGGCAGGGGTGGAAAACTGATGACCAGAAGCGGAGGATCCATCTGAAATAAATATTAAAAATATATTAACATCTCATACATCATGAAATCAAATCAATGCATTTCAACTTGATTATGTTTGCAATATACTTAGAAGTGTGTTTTAATTTCTAAACAATGATGACATGAGGATATGAGGATATGGTATGCATATAGGCACTCAGATGAATAGCAATGACTGTCTGTACAATTATAAAATTATTATTGTGGTTTGGCCTGGAATATGCATGTGACATCATGATGGCATGAATTAGAAATCCAAATATTTAAACAAATCCAAGCATATCTTCATGCTGCTTGATATATAAAGGGGGCAGTAGTGTATTTGAACAGACAAATAATATTCCTTTTTAAAGTGCAAAAGATGGAGACTTTGAATGTCTTCAATAAAATGATTTCCAATAAAGAAACATGTTGGATACATGTTAGATATATTTCACATACCATCAGACTTCAAGGGAGCCTCTTCCTCCTCCGTCCCACATGTTAAATCAATCTCTGTAAAACATAACATGTTGTGTACACGTTAGGATCAGATATTATAACATATGTTACTGTTGCTCAAAGACACACATCAATGTTGCATTAAAGATATACACACCCAAAGTTATGATTTACATCATTTTGATGGAGCATACAAATGACATTAGATTTGTTATTCTCAATGATTCTGATTTTCTATTTATTGTTTATATTAATTTAAAAATCATAAAAGCATAGTACATTGAACATTTAAGATTTCTCATGTGTGTATCACTTGATGATTGTTGTCAAAATTGAACATGGAAACAAACATATGCTATACATCTTCTGAATAACAAAGGTGTAGACTAAGAAAGTTTTAATTCTTAATCTTTCAATATTTAAATAAAATTAATATATAATCAGAGGAGTAAATTATATGTTTGTTTCAAATGTTATGCTTCATCAGAATCATGCTCATAATATTGATTACCAATACACCTTCAATGACATATAAATGAGTCAATGGACTTATTAGAAGACCGCAAAGGCAGCTCTGTGTTGGTGCTGGATCCCTCTGGGCTCCCCACAACAACTCTCTCTATGAATTATATAGATATATATTAGTGAACACATTTGGGATAGCACTAAATCACATCTGTCTCGATTTATAAGAATAATCAACTTGAAAATGTGAAGAATAGAGCAGTTATAATAAAAAAAAAATGCTAGATTGAATCAAGGGAAATCTGTAAAAAATGATGTATTAAACATATGTTTAATTTCTGACTATATTAGACATCAAACTCATCTCATACGATGCTATTGCATATCTAAATATACCCATTGATCATTGTTCTTAAAAGAATACACACAAACCACATTTTGAAAAACAGCTGTTGACAAATATAAACAAAGACATGTGGCACATCGAGCCATTTGTGCAATGTACAGTAATCTTGTTTAGGACACAACACATATTGATCACAATACAAAACCAAATTGATTAGTACAAATATGTAATCATGGTGCTGTTAGAGTATGCTTATATCTAGAAAGTAACTCCAACAGTGAATATGTGAATTATATATCAATATTGTCTAATCCAAAGAATGTAAGGATTAATGAATCTATTGTTTATTAAAGGGACACTGACATGATTTATTTCAATCATTGATTTCACTGTTCAAACTGTTACAAATGATTTAACATTGACTCCTATTATAATTTTAATTTTGCTACATTTTAATCTTAAAGGCAGATAAGCAATATTGGATTCAATAAATATTGTTTGTTGAAGATATCCACCAATCATCAATAAAAACCCAGGTTGGTCATCCAAAATGGAGCTGCAGATAAACGTAAATTCTTGATTTTAAAATACATTTAGCAATAGAATATTTCACATATGATTATAGTATTATATTTAAATGTTGCTTAATATTGCATGCTCTATCTGAATGACAACATTAATAGTTTTAGCTCAGTGTCCCTTTAATATAAAAATATATTGATTTGACAATGTTGGTGTTAATGAATTCTCTACTCCATATGTTGATGTAATGAATGGGATTGAGCATGCAATTCCAATCTAATATGTTATTTAAGGATATCCTAAGAATTATTTAATTTTCATCTATTAAAGGGACATGAAGCTCTAAATGTGTAATTGTATACTTTTTTAAACTATGTACTACTGTTATCTGAACACATGATTTTAACTTTTGACCAAATGCAAATTTATGCATAAAAAAACAGCCGGGAGGACTTCCGGTGGGCGGCTCCACAAGATGGCTGCAAGCTTCAGCAGCTCTGATGAAATTCTACTCTAATTTCAACTTTGCAGCCTCAATTTACGCCATCTGCCTCTCCCTTGACAAGCAAGTTGTCCGGGAACACTTAGCAGATAGAAGGATTACCAGCTCTTCTACCCCGGACAGTCACCTTGAGTAAATATGAAGATTGAGCGATTCAGCTCAAAGTTAACTGCCCACGAGGTAATGGATGCAGACAGGGAGATGTTTATGGCACTGTCTGTAATTTTTTCACCAAAACTTGAGAACCTGCTTAACAGCTGTGACAACTTGTGTGCAATGCTGCAGAGCACAAGAAGCCGAGGTGCACCGGGAACGGCTCAGAATACCAAGCAATCTGGTTTCTTGACAGTTACTGAAAGCGCCACGCTGTTGCTCCCGGACACATACAATGGAGAGACAACCTATATGGAAGATCGCTGTCCACGCATCGACGAATCCGACAACACCTCACCCCCAAAGGCTTACTCGACTAAGTTTGAAGGCTCCCTCCCAGCTCCCTCACTGACTATGCAGATATACACAGACATGTCAGCAACCTTCTCTACAGAGCGGGCGGCAACCCCCACCTTGGATAATGTATCCGCAACTCGCACTTTGGAAATCTGCTTAGTGTCTGCAGGGAACACCAAACTGACACCTACGTACAGTGCATATGCAGGCGCCCTCCCCGATTGCGAGACAAGAGAGATGAAGCATGGCAGCATGGACTGGGTACATGCCATGCAGTTGTGGACTGGTATAATGCTAGAGCCTGTGTTGCCCTCCCCGTTGTTTGTCTATGAGACGCATAAAGCACCTCCATCAACAGAAGCCTGGCGACAGGCGGGAATCTTCATGGGGCAGTCTGGAGAAGGAGTTTTTTGTACCGCGCTATGCAGGGGGAACTATATATTTCGGCAGTTTCGCTTGCCTACCGGAGTCGGCTGAAGTATAGTGTGCGTCCCTGAACCGCTACCTGTTATCCACCCCCTCCTTTTAACATAAAATGCGGGTATAACAGACCCCCATACCTCCAATTTCTATGTGAAGCTGAATTCGCAAGAGCACTTGACTTTGGCCCAGTTGGCCACTTATTTTGTTTTAAAGATGTTCTAAACTGTTGTTACCTTGTTTCACAGTACCCACTTCAAAGCTGTATCTGTACCGACATTCTACTCCTAGCTGTGTATTTGCTTTCTCTTGTGCACATACAAGCATCATTATGGGCGCAGAGAGGGTTAATCCAAACGGGATATTGCATACTGACATGCACACTATTCTTAGACTGCACAATTCTCCTTTGCATTATGGACGCTGCAGCTCTCCTAACCCCTGCCGCAAAGCTGTGTTTATTCAGATATCCTAATTGAATGTGAAACAAATCATATGCATTTCTTGTGTAGGTAGATAGTTTTTTTAGTTCTAGGTACTAGAGATATTTTTGATAGCTTTTAGGTTTCTCACTTATCTGCATAGGTTAGCAATGAGAATGTAATTAGTCTTTAATTGCTTTTGTAATTAACATTCCCTTAACGGTGGGAATTGGTGATAAAATGCTAAATAGTCAAAACTCTGGGCTGTTTTAACCTATCGGATATAACCTAAAACAAGGCGCAGTATATAAAATAGGCCTATAAGATCTTATATGTCAAGTGTTTGTAGTTTCTTGAGGGACACATTTACCCCACCCTACAATCTCCCATACCACACTTTTCACTTATTCCACTGGAGTATGGTGTATTGCTCATATCCTTCTCTGGAATTCTTACATAGGGCTAAGCATGGCACCTGCATAAATTATATCCTAAAAGGTCCTATGCTTTTCACTATGAACATCTACAGCTCATAATTATTATCTGAATTCCTACCTTAGATTAGAGTCAATGTATGAGTATGCACCAATTATTATGGGGAAATAGAGCCTGATGCACTTCAATGAGTTAAACTCACTGACATTTTAAACTGAAATTCATATGCTGACACATGGATGGAGTCATTCTCTCACTTCACATTGTGGCTGTTCCATCTTTCATTATTCTCTCCCAGTGGTGGAGGTTTCTATCTTGAATGTGACATGCCCAGAGCCTACCAGATAAACTGTAGTACACACCACAAATTAGTTCAATATATTAGGTTCAGGGACTGCTCTAGCCATAACCAAAGCTGATATACCTGCTCTCAGACCATGTTCATAATGTAAAAAAAATAAACCCCTCTCAATTTGTTCTCTATGACGAAGCCTATTTCATCGACCAAAATAGGGCCAATTCGGTTAAAAAAACATTATTGCCCCACCGCATTCTCTCTCTTTCTTTTCCCTTTAAGGGTATAATCCATAGTCTACCGTGAGTCAACCTATTGCTTAGTTTTAATAATGTTAGTTTTATTTTATTTTTGTTGATGATGTTTAGTTGTACTAGTTTATAAAATAACAAAACCCCCAACATCAAGGTGCAAATGCATATAACCCAGATGTCACTCAAACCTATTAAAGATGCTTACAGTTTTTCTTTTTTACTATAAATGTGATTGTCATATCCTAATATACCTGATAACGTATTTATCAACTTTGTAATCTCTTTGTTCACCCTGCGTGGTGTATTATTAGACCTGCTTTACTCATGTACCTTGTGTTGGCAATAAATAAAATTTAAAAAAAAAAAACAGCCGGATAATACCAGTAATGCATTGTTTAACCTAAACCAAAATCAATATTTTTTTAGAAGAACTAAAACAATAGACTGAACCAATGTAGCTCATAAAATGTTTAAACAAAACAATAAAATCACGTTTAAAAATCATTCAATGTAAAATTTAGTTGGCATGTCCCTTAAATGACGTGATCAATTTCAAAAATGGAATCTATATTTTTAAAATCAAAACATATGCAAAAGTGTGTAAATTTTTACTAAATGTATACAAATAAGATTAAGCAATACACAAGGGAAGAATATAAATTCGACATTCAAAGAATCTTACATTAAAATTAAGATATCCAGAAGAGATGGGATATCTTAAATTCGATAAAAATTCAGAGTAGTCTTACAATGTAATACTATGTTTTGTTTTTTTTATTCTTATTTGTAAATATTTTAATAATCCATTTTGCAGATACATATAAATATTGAACAATGTGGATTTTGTATGTAATGTTCTGTCCATGTTTCCAAGACAAATGTCAATTAAAATGAGACATACCAAACTGTGACAAGCCCTGGCTGGAGGTTCCAGCACCAACATCACGATCTGTAATATATTAAATGAGGATTGGATATCATTAATACAAATCATGCCATGTTTAAAATTTTTACATTATTAGCAAATCAATTAAAAACTATTAATCTTTTGGTAGTCCCATGAGTTAATTGTTTCCTCAATTAAATTCATGATAAATATATCCTGTACTCTTATTTTCAATCAGTTGTGTTGTTTACTGTAGCTTTAATTATTTTTTTATGTTATTTCATTCTCATCAATTGATGGGCATATGTTATTATTTATTTGGATTCTTTTTTTTTTTTTTTTATTATGTATAATATTGAAAATAAGAATACTGTATTCTTCACATATATAATATCTCACATTTCATTTTGACCAACATGTATAAAGCAATGCCACTTACAGCAAACCCATGTTAACGTGTATGCGCAATTCTAATTTTCGCGATCATTGCGCAATGATTCCAAGCGGAATTACGCATCCGTCATTTGACCAACATGTATAAAGCAATGCCATTTACAGCAAACCCATGTTAACGTGTATGCGCAATTTAATTTTCGCTCTGTGACGCATATTCTGTAGAGCGCAAGAAACATCATTCCTATTTCATGTGTCACTAATCTAAAATCAGATATCTAAACATCATATGTAGTGTATGTTGTGAGATCTGTATAGGTTTAGTATCTGACTATATACACATTTTTTAAAATTCTAATCAAATATTAAGATATTATATGAAGTTGGATAGTTACCTGGTTCAGATTCTCTTTCATCTCCTCCCAGGCCACCGAACGGAGAAGCAGCTGCCCTGGCCCCCGCGTCAGGACTTTCAGATCCCGCAGCTGGGAGGGAAGAAGAGGAGGCCGAGGATGGCGAGGATCTAAATCTTTTGGGGACCCGGAGAGTGAGGAGCTCGCATAAAGTCACCTCATAAGGGAGTAGGTATAGTTTCCGCGGGGCCTTTCTTTGGCCCCCTCTTTTACGGGCTTGTACCCACTCCCTTATGAGGTTGACTTTTTTTGTCAAGCGCAACCTCATATCTCCGAATCTCCTCATGATTTGATCTTGGCTCCTCTGGACGCCACACACCAATTGAACCGCATTGGTGATAGACTCCCAGAGGGCCTTCTTAACAGGCGCATCTGTCGACCTCCTCTTGTTCCCAAACAGCTGGGGATAAAAGTCCTTGACGGCGTGGACCAGTGCAGCGCTCTCCTGCTTAGTAAACCTCGGAGGTTTCATGCCTGCTGGGTTGTTGAATATATGTATATAAATAACATATACTGCCTGCAGGCATTAGAGAACTGACAAAGATGGCAACGTGTAATGGACTTTTATATGGTGAAGTAAACATGAGATGCACCATGGGACAAGTTATCTGTACATCTGATTGGATAAAAGTTTGAAATATTGTTAGAATGTCTGTGAGACCATCCTGACTCAAGTTGTGTTTGTGTGATGAACTCTGATTGGCCGTTCCTTAATGTTTCATATCTTAGTAACTTCCATACACATACCTCTTGGTGGTGCTGTTACTTCATTTTTCATGTAGACTTATTTGTAACTCATGGGCCTGTCATGCAGATATGTGTGACGCAGATTTAATATCCGTGATCCGTTAAATATTAATGTTTAAATTCTCTTTAAAATCTAATACTGTCACATTATTAAATGTTGTATACATTTTTCGGTTTAATAACGGTCTGTTTCTTTAATACAAATACGCATTTAATATTGTATGTCTTTATTGTTCATAAAATCAATTTGTTTACTTATTGTGAAGTATTGGCATTGCTCTATTAAATGTCTTTTATAATGCACATTGATTGTGTGCTATTGCGGGACATTAGACTCTAATGTTTAAAGATGCAAATCTGGTGTTTCCCACACAACATTTCAGACTGTTCAAATTTAGGTTATAATGTCCGTAACTTGGATAATATGTTTATAGATGTTAAACTACAGGTTTGTTTGTTATTAGTAAATAAACCTCGAGCTTGTATTTGTCTGAAGTGCTCATATATGTTATTGTGCAATGGCGTCTTTATTTTTAAATAGACATTACAAACAAACAATTGTATCAAATGATCTGTAGAGATAGAAAATTGTTTAGACTTTAAAATGTAACTCAATTTATCTTTGTATTTAGATATCCTCAACAGAAGAAATTTAAATGCACATGGTTGAGTCAATCACATAAGGCATCTCTGTGCATCCACCGATCTTCATCTACTGAGCCTATCTCGATATGCTTTTCAAGCAAAGTATGTCAAGATAAGAAGAGAAGTAAATACACTCTTTAAATCTCTTAAAGGGACACTGTCCAAACAAATTTAGCGTTCGTGATTCAGATTGAGCATGAAATGTTAAGCAACTTTATAATTTAATCCGATTCTCAAATGTTAAGAATTATCTTGTTATCTTTCTTTGCAAATCAATAATTATATTTTAGATTACGGACAATTTTAAAAAAAAAACAGGGTTGTCCTTGATGATTGTTGGATAAATTAATCCACCTAAAAAAAAAAAACGTTCTGTCCAGAGTACTGAAGAAAATAAATTATCAATTTAATGCCTTATTTTTAAAGTAATGATAGCAACATCACGAGGAACATTGATAATATGAGACAATTTATAAAGTTGCTTAAAATAGAATACTTGTTCTGAATGTATAAATCATTAATTTTTTAACTGTCTCCCTTTAAGTATATTTTGAGTTCATGTCCCTTTAAGGAGACATTTCACAATAATGCTTGAAAAATCATAAACCTAGGCACCTTCCTTTTGCAAAATTAGTATAACATATGAGTAAAGCATATTTAGATTAACTTCTGGATTGTTTTACACACTGACTGAAATATATATTGTAATGGATGTATTTTGCAGTCTTCATCTTAGAGGGACATTAAGCTATATGTTATTTATGCATTTTGGATAAGATTATAATATTTGAACAACTTAATGTTTTGTTATTCAATCATTAGATTGTAATTATATATATTCTTGGATTAAATACATATCTACATAGGCTATTTTGATGCTGATTGTTGGTTGCACATAGATGCCTTATGTAATTGTCTAAGATATGTGCATTGATGTATCTTTTTCGAAGTATATTTAAAGACTGAATGTAATTCTATAGTACTTTCTAAATATGTTTAAAATCTTTTATGATTTTTTAAAATTCAATACACAATATACTTTGTGAATGTCCCTTTAAGGACAAAAACATTCTGAATGTTGATTTAACATTGTCGAAAGAAACTAAAGGGGAATGAAAATTATATATAGATATGTGATGTCTAACCCAAGAGGTAAGATTTTAAAAACTACATAATATTAATAACTATAGTTAAATGTCCCTTTAAATGACTCCACTAGAAAATAAAATCTATTAACATGGCATCCAATAACTAGCTTGTGCAAAATATGAAGTTAAATGACCTACCATTTTTAAATTTAAAATTTATAAATTTAATAAAATAATGTTTTTAGATACCTAAGGAAGATACAAGATCTTATAAAATTAATTTTACATTCAACAACACTGTCACTTTAATGTAAGTGAACCACTTCCCCTTCTTAAAAGTGAAACAAAAAAATTTATGTCAAATTCTGACTACATATCCGAAATTATTTTAACATCTAAGAATTTCACAAGAAAAGCATTGATGGATCTCACTCCCCAATTAATTTAAAAAAGATAGTTTTATTTAATATTCTCTGAATCAGTGGATTTTATAAAATTAATGCATAATTTGATCTTATGCATGTGCTTGTCAAATAGACAACTACCAGTCATGGGAGTCAAATTGTTTTTTATTGACAGATTATAGGGATATTTATTAAAATCTGTTCAAAAGAGGGTATTTAATAATAAAATGTTGATTATTACCATTTAAAAAAAAAAGTTTTTTTAACAAAAAGAAAAACAAAAAAATATTCCTGGAAGTCATCAGATGACAATCTGAAATTAAAAAACAAAATTTTACAATGTTAATACACACGTTGTAAAATATTCATAAAATACATTTACAATAATCTTGTGTCTATGCTCTAACTTTGTGCAACATTTTATCAAGATATTTATGATTTAAATTTTTAAATAAAAAAATAAACATACACCATTATATTGTGTAAAAAAAATTAAATTTAAATATCAAAATTTCTAATTATACATAATAATGTATATCACATTTCAATAATATATATATATGTATGCTGAACATAAAAGTAATATTTCATGTCCATTCAAATACCTCTATATCAACTATAATATGTATTCCTTTTTCAGATTGTGATACCTAAATATCGAATTCTGAACTAAGTCTGACTAATGTATGTAAGCTACAAATATTCTACATTCTTCCTGTGATTCTTAACTAGCATGCATTGGTAAACCAACCTGGATAATGCATGGTCTTTGAAAGTCAATTCTGGAGAAAACAGGTGATCTTCAATAGGTGTCTTATTCATCATTTCATAAAATAGAGGACTGAAAATCCAATCTAAAAATTAGAAAATCATCTAAGTGTCTCATTGTGATACCTAAATATCTAATTCTGAACAAAGTCTAACTAATGTATGTAAGCTACTAATATTCTACATTCTTCCTGTGATTCTTAACTAGCATGCATTGGTAAACCAACCTGGATAATGCATGGTCTTTGAAAGTCAATTCTGGAGAAAACAGGTGATCTTCAATAGGTGTCTTATTCATCATTTCATAAAATAGAGGACTGAAAAACCAATCTAAAAATTAGAAAATCATCTAAGTGTCTCATTGTGATACCTAAATATCTAATTCTGAACAAAGTCTGACTAATGTATGTAAGCTACTAATATTCTACATTCTTCCTGTGATTCTTAACTAGCATGCATTGGTAAACCAACCTGGATAATGCATGGTCTTTGAAAGTCAATTCTGGAGAAAACAGGTGATCTTCAATAGGTGTCTTATTCATCATTTCATAAAATAGAGGACTGAAAATCCAATCTAAAAATTAGAAAATCATCTAAGTGTCTGATTGTGATACCTAAATATCTAATTCTGAACAAAGTCTGACTAATGTATGTAAGCTACTAATATTCTACATTCTTCCTGTGATTCTTAACTAGCATGCATTGGTAAACCAACCTCGATAATGCATGGTATTTGAAAGTCAATTCTGGAGAAAACAGGTGATCTTCAATAGGTGTCTTATTCATCATTTCATAAAATAGAGGACTGAAAATCCAATCTAAAAATTAGAAAATCATCTAAGTGTCTGATTGTGATACCTAAATATCTAATTCTGAACAAAGTCTGACTAATGTATGTAAGCTACTAATATTCTACATTCTTCCTGTGATTCTTAACTAGCATGCATTGGTAAACCAACCTGGATAATGCATGGTCTTTGAAAGTCAATTCTGGAGAAAACAGGTGATCTTCAATAGGTGTCTTATTCATCATTTCATAAAATAGAGGACTGAAAATCCAATATAAAAATTAGAAAATCATCTAAGTGTCTGATTGTGATACCTAAATATCTAATTCTGAACAAAGTCTGACTAATGTATGTAAGCTACTAATATTCTACATTCTTCCTGTGATTCTTAACTAGCATGCATTGGTAAACCAACCTGGATAATGCATGGTCTTTGAAAGTCAATTCTGGAGAAAACAGGTGATCTTCAATAGGTGTCTTATTCATCATTTCATAAAATAGAGGACTGAAAATCCAATCTAAAAATTAGAAAATCATCTAATTGTCTGATTGTGATACCTAAATATCTAATTCTGAACAAAGTCTGACTAATGTATGTAAGCTACTAATATTCTACATTCTTCCTGTGATTCTTAACTAGCATGCATTGGTAAACCAACCTGGATAATGCATGGTCTTTGAAAGTCAATTCTGGAGAAAACAGGTGATCTTCAATAGGTGTCTTATTCATCATTTCAAAAATAGAGGACTGTGAAATACCATCTAAAAATTAGAAAATAATATAATTGTCTCCAATAGGATGCCTCCACAGCCTTATTCTATCAAATAGTTGGCACTTACCATGTGAACATGTCTTTGTATGGTTTTCAAGGTCAGCAGATTTGAAAGATAATGCCAGACATGATCCCATTGGTATACTTCAATTTCAATCTTGGCTTTTTCCACTGTCAGTCTGGGCAATCTTCACTGTCAGGCTTCAAATTCTTCCCTTTCAGTCTTTAGATTAAGTCAGCTCCCTAATGGCAGAAAAAGTTTAATAAAAATGATTACTACAAGTGTGTGAATCAGTTCTGTACCCCTCTCCCACCCCCCATTTCTGAATCAATTTCTGTCACTAGCTTACTGAGCGTGTGTAGCATCTTGTGTTATGTTCTATCAAGTGTGAAGATGAGGCATATTGAGCAGAACGAACCTCTAATGTGTGACATTGAACCATAGTCATGCTAGAGGATAGTTATGCTAGAGGATCCCTTTCTGAGTATGTACATTTTAAGTAATGTGTAAACTAAATACTAGTTTAGAAAATGTATGCCATATGATGTATTTGTGTACAATTCATGCCAGCAACAGTCCATACATTTATACTTACCAGCTGATGTCCTCTTTAAAAACCAGGTGGCAAAGACTCGCTACAGGACCCAATGACCAGAGCATCACCTATATTAATAAATCAAACACATTTTTAGCATTTGATGAACAATCATAACATGTTTGCACAATTCTCTACTTGTCATTTCCCTAGAGTTCACATCTATTGACAATACTCCAGTATAACTTCTATTATTTACCGTCTAAAGTGGCGGTTGATGATGTCTGCTCTGACATTGAGCCCCTCGTCCCGGAATGGCCCCTCTAGAACAGGATCATCCTCCTCATCTCTGAGGAGGTTTCGGTGCGCCTGGACGGCCTGCAGCATCCCAGCCCGCTGTGCAATATTATGCAGGACACTACAGGCTATAACGATCTTAGCCACCTTCTTTGGGTTGTACTGGAGGGCTCCTCCCGACCGGTCAAGGCACCTGAACCTCATCTTCAGGAGCCCGAACATTCATTCAACCACCGCCCTGGTTCTCTTATGAGCCCTATTGTAGCGCTCCTCAGACACATCAGTCGGGCTACGCAAGGGGGTAATAAGCCAAGGCCGGCTCATGTACCCAGAATCACCTATAAATTATGAACAGAACATAATTCAAACTGAATCCTCAAAATAGTATATTGAGTCCAATAAAAGTTTTTGTACACGATAAACCACTAACAAATGTTTATTTTTTTAAAAGAATAATCTAGTTCAATATTATTCTCTATCTTCCCATTTCAGCTAAGACATGCTACATATGCGTATTTCTCCTAAACCAGACCTTGTGTAAAATGCAAACTAAATGGTTACATTGCATTCTCTATCTGAGAATTTAAGGTAAGACATGCTACATATCTGCATTGAACTAAAACTAGACAGCGGAAAGAGACAATGACATGGTTAAATTGCATTAGCTAATATCTTCCCATTTCAGCTAAGACATGCTACATATGCGTATTTCTCCTAAACCAGACCTTGTGTAAAATGCAAACTAAATGGTTACATTGCATTCTCTATCTGAGCATTTAAGGTAAGACATGCTACATATCTGCATTGAACTAAAACTAGACATTAGCGGAAAGAGACAATGACATGGTTAAATTGCATTAGCTAATATCTTCCCATTTCAGCTAAGACATGCTACATATGCATATTTCTCCTAAACCAGACCTTGTGTAAAATGCAAACTAAATGGTTACATTGCATTCTCTATCTGAGCATTTAAGGTAAGACATGCTACATATCTGCATTGAACTAAAACTAGACATTTGCTGAAATAAAAATAAATGGTTAAATTGCATCCTATAGCTGAACATTACGCTAACATTTTAAAACTACAGTGGCAATTGTCAAACTAATTAACCATGTTGTGCACAAATACTCACCAACGAGATAACCAGGGGGCATTTGTCTTTCCTCAAACTGTCGCCACAGGGTGGACAGAGAGAGGATGCGGGCATCATGACTAGCTCCTCCAAAATTCGCACACACATGCATAATCCTCATCTGTGCGTCACAAACATACTGCACGTTGAGGCTATGAAAATGTTTGAGATTTCTGAAGGGCAAGTCATCAACTGGAGCACGCAGCGCAATGTGGGTACAATCTATGGCTCCCAAGACATTGGGCAATTGAGCAATATCAAAGAATTCCCGCTTCAGGCGCCTCCAATCACCATCATTTTGTGGGAATCCTATGTATTGCTTACTGATCCGTACCATGGCGTCCAGAAATTTATCAAACACCACAGAGAATGTACCTTGAGCCAGGCCATGCATGTACATTTCTCCGGATTGTAAACTCCCGGAGGCCAGGACGTATAGATAACTTAGCATCTTACTCATGCCGGGAACAGCAGTCCTTATTCTTATACGTGGCTCCAAATGAGGTTTAAGAAGATCGTAAAGGCCAATGAGCTGTTCGCGATTGAGCCGATACTTATCATAAACCTCAAAGTCGCTCATGTTTTCCAAGGTGGGTCTCACCCTGTAGACACGAGGACCTCGAACCAGACGACCCCTTCGTCTCAGTCTGAGCCGCCGAGGCTGCCTGATTCGATCAACAGCTAGTTCGCCAATAGCAGCACCAGCAGCATCTACCATGTCATCGTCATCCATCTTTCAAAACAGCGTAACAAGGTATGCAAATTGATCTGATGTGGATCACAAGTGATGCTTTGGCCATGTTGTTTGGGGGATTTATAGTACAATTAGTCCAATGGTAGTGAGTTTGTAATGATTGCTAATTGTATTCACTTGTTTGTATGTGAGCGGCGCGAATGCTTTCACAGTGGGCGTTTCTTTGTTGTTTGCTGAAATGTTGTTTTCCCCCAATGAATCTCAATGTGAAAGTGTCAAATATCACACATACAGTGCATGTTTGTAATGTTTGTTCATATGCGTAATCAATATTTCTTAAACGCGATCTTATAGTAAAAAGCACACGTCCAGGCTAACATGAATGAAAGTGCATAGTTGTGTATAATGTGCATCGAATGTGATTGATCAATGTTGCTGCAATATTGTTTGTAAACGATAAAGTAACATCTGTCATCTGTAGTATTGTATATATAAGTGATTGCCGAGCTGTCAATATTGTACGCGCCAGTGATGTGCAGTCACTAGAGGCAGGTGAGGCAGTGCTTCACCTTTCATATGGGCAAAAATATATTTTTTTTTATTGGCTTTAAAAAAAAAAAAATTTTCACAGCTAGATGTTGTGCAATGGAGAGGCACAAGCAGGTCTGCCCACCATTACACAACATGCTGCGCCATCTACTGGATGACAGTGGTTAAGATCATTGCATGGCCCATAAGTGCTTTATTTGAGACAGTCCTATTTGGGCTGAACCAATCCAGCGAGAGGCATTAGTAAGTGGAACATAGGGTTGGGGCTGGATGTTAAATCATATAAAACAAAACAAAAACGGAAAAAAACAACTTTCATATATTTTGTTGCTGCCCTGTGAACCTGCTAGCTTTGCTAAAGTGAAAAAGAGAGTTCTGTTCTTCCCCTCTAAGTGCAGTGGAATGTGCCACTGTCACTTCCTGAATCCTTATACAGAGCAGGAAGAGAGAGGCACAGAGAGCAATGTTTCTGTTCAGCCACATCTTATTGAAGTAAGATTTTACTGTAAGGGATTCTGTTAGTGAAAATGAATGTGGTTTAGTGTTTTTTACTCTTTTACAGCAAAGGATCATTTTTGTATTTTGTTTACTCAAACTTTACACCCACTAATTTAGCAGATTGCCTCTGTACTTTACACTAAATTATAGTCTCATTTAGTTATAGTCTCACTTAGTCTCTGTAGCTCTGCTGTTTTATTACTTTAAAATGCAGTGGTCCCCCCCTTGTGTGTGTGTGTGTGTGTCTCTCTATCCATCTCTCTCCTTATGTGTTGTTCTCCCCATGGTCTCTTTCTCTCTCTGTCTCTCTTCCTCCCCCTCTGACTCTCATCCCTTATGTAATGAAAGAATCTATAAGCATAATTTGCAGCATTAAAGTAAAAAGTATGTTTTAAACATATTTTAATGGGCATGGATTTCTAGATCTCATAATCAGAGCAAGCATTGTGTTATCTGGCAAGAGTTTGTTACAATCCTTTTAGACTAAAATCAGATGTTTACTAAGTTGACCAGTTTTCCAAGACACCATTTAAAGGGACATGAAACCCATATGAAACCCATATGCAAATTTAAATAACTTTCCAATTTACATCTAATATCTAATTTTCTTCATTCTTTTGATGTCCTTTGTTGAAAATCATATCTAAATATGCTCAGTGGCTGCTGATTGGTGGCTGCACATAGATACCTCATGTGATTGGCTCACCCATGTGCATTGCTATTTCTTCAACAAATGATATCTAAAGAATGAAGGCGTATCCTAGCCACTGCCTCACCAACCCCTGACGTCACTGCACGTCACTGGTACGCGCCCCTTTAAAATCGCAATAATAATTCAGAACTTCCCGTCTGCCATCTGTAGTATTGTATATATAAGTGATTGCCGAGATGTCAATATTGTATGCGTCCCTTTAAAATCGCAATAATAATTCAGAACTTCCCGTCTGCCATCTGTAGTATTGTATATATAAGTGATTGCCGAGCTGTCAATATTGTATGCGTTCCATTCAAATGGCACTAATACTGAAGAACTTCCGGCTGTCATCAGTAGTATTGTATATATAAGTGATTGCCGAGATGTCAATATTGTATGCGTCCCTTTCAAATGGCACTAATACTGAATAACTTCCGGCTGTCATCTGTAGTATTATATATATAAGTGATTGCCGAGATGTCAATATTGTATGCGTCTCTTTAAAATCGCAATAATAATTCAGAACTTCCCGTCTGCCATCTGTAGTATTGTATATATAAGTGATTGCCGAGCTGTCAATATTGTATGCGTCCCATTCAAATGGCACTAATACTGAAGAACTTCCGGCTGTCATCTGTAGTATTGTATATATAAGTGATTGCCGAGATGTCAATATTGTATGCGTCCCTTTCAAATGGCACTAATACTGAACAACTTCCGGCTGTCATCTGTAGTATTATATATATAAGTGATTGCCGAGATGTCAATATTGTATGCGTCCCTTTAAAATCGCAATAATAATTCAGAACTTCCCGTCTGCCATCTGTAGTATTGTATATATAAGTGATTGCAGAGATGTCAATATTGTATGCGTCCCATTCAAATGGCACTAATACTGAATAACTTCCGGCTGTCATCTGTAGTATTATATATATAAGTAATTATCGAGATGTAAATATTGTATGCGTCCCATTAAAATCGCACTAATACTGAAGAACTTCCGGATGTCATCTGTAGTATTGTATATATAAGTGATTGCCGAGATGTCAATATTGTATGCGTCCTATTCAAATCTCAATAATACTGAATAACTTCCGGCTGTCATCTGTAGTATTGTATATATAAGTGATTTGCGAGCTGACAATATTTATTAATTGTCCCATTCAAATGGCCCTAATAATGCTGTTCCAAACTGTTGTTTATGTATATGTTGTATTGTAGTATTGAGTGTTAAATTTCTGAAAGGGGCGGTACAGTCGTGAATCTGTAATGTGTATGGTTGAATCTTCTAATGACGTCATCATATTATTAACTTGCCTATGTAGTTCTGAAATCCTCATTGTGTTGTTGTATTGTACTACATTGTTATTGTGTGCTGAATAAAATATAAATGTGTGCTTTGTGGTTGCGTGATGGGTGATGCGTGTTATGTACATCTACGTATATATTGTGATTGTGTCCCACATATGCTGACTTCTATATAGCGGTCTGGCATTGTTGTTCCTTCCCATAAAGTGACATCTGTAATCTGGTGTAATGATGTTCTTCTTGTACATAATTCCTAATGGTTTATTGTGATGGAATCATGATGTTAAAAGTACAGTAAAATCCATATGTTCTGTTTTGTGATTCCTATAGAGAATGTAATGTGTTTTTCCCCCATCATTTGAATGCACATGTATGAGCGAATTCTAAAAGTAATGTATGTGCATCCATGACTGATCATGTGTTAAGCCTATGTAGATATGCTGTTGCTGCAAGCATATGAGTTGAATAAATGAAATGCAATAATAAAGGTATATGAGAGGTGTTTCCCATTGTGTACTGTTTGTGAATCCTGAAATGTTGTAATTATTTTTGTGTCCGTTTAAATGTGATTTTATTTGTAAAAATGTTTGTTACTAGTGATGTTGATTTGTAGTTGATGTAATGTAAAAGTATGAAACAATTTAATGCTGTTGTGAATATTCAATAAGTAAAATCCATAAGTCCACCATAGGGAAATAGGCATTTCTTGATCTATTTGTCATAGCTGGGTGTAACGCAGATAAGCATGTTTTTTTTTTCCTATTTCTAGCGCTGGTATTTGGAGTTTTTTTGTCTACGCTATTTGCGTGCGTTAGGGAAATCTGTCTGTCGCGTGCACGAGCACGTCTTCCCCATAGAAGTCAATGGAGGCTCCAAATTTTTTTTTTTTTTTTCAAAGACTGGTTTTCCTCGTAGTGAGTGACGTCATGAGCTTGTGTGAAAAAGTATCTAAATCGTGTTCATTTTGTAATAAATAACTTGTTTGTGTATGTAATGTGGTGTATATTTTTTGTATGCATCGATGAGTGTATGTTTGTGATAATATTATTAGTTAGATATAGCTATATGAGTGTCTTTTCCCGTGTGTCAATGTAAGTCAATGGCAAAATGGATTTGTGTTGTTTTTTTTCTAACACCCGAGATCTCGCAACTTTGATCCTTTCTATTTAGATGAAAAATTATTAAATCTGAAAAATAAATATAGTGTAGTGTTTGTATGAGTGTAAGTGTAGTTTGTGTAATATTTGTTTTGTGATTCGTGGATGTTTATTTTGTCGGTAGATGTTAACTACTGGGTCTGAGCTGTCGGTAGAGATTTGTGCGTTGGGTGATTTTTGAGTGTCGGTAACTAAACTCCAAATACCGGAGTCCGTAAAAAACAAGCGTTAGGAGCCGCTAACGCTGGTTTTGACGGCTAACGCCAAACTCTAAATCTAGGCCTAAATTAGGCGTAGTAGGAGTGGTTTAGCGCTTGACCCTAATCTTTGTTTACACTGTCTAATTATGAAAAACTGTCAAAATGCAAGCCTTCAACGGTTTATAAATCGCTCTGAGAAAGTTGTTTAAATTGCATTCCCTATATGAATCGTGAAAGATACATTTTAACTTGATTGTCCCTTTATGCAGGGGCGAAAACTACAGGGGGTGTAGAGGTCGCAATAAATTCTTGCACCTGGGCCCTCTGGTTTTAATTTACGCCTCTTTCTTTAAGGGTCAGATTGTGGCCCCATCCATCGTATTTTACAAGAGGATTGCCAAGATTCCTTATATCCAGTGCTTTGTGTAGGCTCTGATCAAAATTAGACCTGTTAATAGACCAGTTTCTCCTCTGTGGAATCTTAATTCAGTTTTGAGGGTCCTTCAAGCCCTTCCTTTTGAGCCCATGCATGGTTTAGTGCTTTTACTTTTATCCTGTTCTTCAAACTAATTATTCCTTTCTTCCTCGCCTGGTATCTACAGATACTACTATCAACCAGGAGACTGTGGTTCCTATTTTATGTCCAACTTATGTTTAAGTTATAAAATATTTTAGGCTTTCTTCTTCTCTGTTTTTTCATTTTTCTGGGACTCGCAAAGGTCATAAAGCAGTTACCTTAGCAATTTGAATTAATGCCTTAATTCTTAAGACATACCTAGTCGCAGGGAAGACTCCCCTGAGCGTATTACTACCTTACAGATTGATGCATCTATAGAGCTGATCTAAGACAGCTAATTGGGCATTCTTTTTCAAAGTTGTTTTACTATGTATACCTCTTCAGATAGGAAAGTACTGCAGGCTGTAGTACCTGATCAGTAACGTGCCTGCCTTAACTTTTTGTCCGCCCCTATTACATGATGGTCTAATAGACTTCACTGCATGTTTATGTTTCTACATGTGATGGCTCGTGGACTCTCACCATCTTGCGAAAGATAACAAAATTTATGCTTACCTAATAAAGTAATTTATTTCATGATGGTGAGAGTCCACCAACAATGTCCTTTCTTTTCCACAGTTTGTAGCAGTATTTGTTTTGCACTTAATTTTACCTGTTTTTGTATTTTCTTTTCCTCCATCTACTTCGCCATATCTATGGCTGGGTGATTCAGGGAGAATGGCAGGGAGTTAAGCTCTGGTATGTAGGGTGTTTTTGCCTCCTCTTAGAGGACTGGAGTGTAATTACCCGATGTGATGTCTCGTAGACTATCAGGTAAGCTTACATTTTGTTTTTTTCAAAATACATTTCTTATTGGCCCATCATGCAAAATATATAAATATAAATACAATCTTATTGGCCCATAGATTTTGACCAAATTTAATAAACTTTGTGCTAACCGTTATAAGATTTGTTGCGTAGACAAATCTTCAGCACTAGTGCAGTTGTCCACATGACCCAGGTCACTGATACTGCAGTACATTGAAACACATCTGTGTACCTTAATTTGAAGGGACAGCTCACATTGTTAACTTCAAGGGGCATTAGCGTCAAAATTAAACTTTCATATATGTTTAGGTAGAGCATGCAGTTTTAAAAGACTTTATAGTTTACTTCTATTATCAAAGTGACTTTATTCTTAAAGGGACACTGAACCCATTTTTGTTTTCTTTTGTGATTCAAATAGAGCATGCAATTTTAAGTAACTTTCTAATTTACTCCTATTATCAATTTTTCTTCGTTCTCTTGCTATCTTTATTTGAAAAAGAAGGCATCTAAGCTAAGGAGCCAGATAATTTTTGGTTCAGACAGTAGACAGCACTTGTTTAATGGTGGGTGAATTTATCCACCAATCAGCAAGAACAACCCAGGTTATTCACCAAAAATGGGCCGGCATCTAAACTTACATTCTTGCTTTTCAACTAAAGATACCAAGAGAATTAAGAACATTTGATAATAGGTTTAAATTAGATAGTTGCTTAAAATTGCATACTCTATCTGAATCACAAAAGAAAAATTGTGGGTTCAGTGTCCCTTTAAGCGCTGCAATGTACTACTGAATGCTTACTGAGGACTGGAGGCCGCACATATATGCATGTCGTCAATGGCCCAAATATTTTGGGTTTCATGTTAACCTTCCTTTCTTTGTTCCAAAATTACTTTTGTACCCAACCCTATTATAAATAAATAAGAACTTATATTGCCAATAATTAAATAAAACTAGAAAGTTGTGGCTACTGTCTTCTATGAAATATCAATACCACAAACATAAAATCTTCCAAAAAAAAGAAAAAAAACATGCCGAAAGCAAAACACATTTTTTGTTTTAGCGTACGCACAGTCTATGTTGTGTAAACATACTTTAAATAAACCCCCCTTGCCAAGACTGGAGCTAACTGGCAATGTTGGCAGACTTTTCGCTGAAGCTGCGATCTCTATTATTTCCTATGGGCGACACAAAGCCAATTGTCGGAACAGAGAGGATCAGCCCACTTTCTTTGAATATATCGCTGGACCCATGGATTGTGACACTGGTGAGGCCAAAAATGTACTTTCACATGGGTTGGATGATGCTTTGATCATGAGGGCTCAGAGTCAGCTCCGCCGCCATGAGCCTACAGTGTTACATGACCAATATATATTTTGTTGGGCAAGTTTAAAGATTTTAGACACACATTAGATGGGAGTTCTTAAAATACATAGGGCCAGATTTTAAGTGAAGCAGTATTTAACACTCCCTCGCTAACTCCGCTAGAAGTAAGGTTTTAGTATTTAACACTCCCTCGCTAACTCCGCTAGAAGTAAGCTTTTTACTCGCTAGTGAGTATATTATTGTAATATTGAGACCAAACGTATTCCCCCATAGAAGTCAATGAAGCAAAAAAAAAAAAAAAAAAATAGAGAAAAAACTAACACCCTATTCACACACAAACCCAATCGCATATTCTCAAATGCACTAACCCGACAAATGTCTACATTTATATGATGGAATTTTTGTAAAATATAAATCTGAACCTATATATATATATATATATATATATATATATATATATATATATATATATATATATATATATATATATATATATGCAGAGAACAAAGTAACTCTTAAACCAGCACTAGGGGATAATAGTATATGCAGTATATACAATGCCTTGCAAAATTATTCACCCCCTTTGGCATTTTTCGTATTTTGTTGCCTCACAACCTGGAATTAACATGGATTGTTTGAGGATTTGCATCATTTAATTTACAGAACATGCCCACAACTTTGAAGATGTTTTTTTTTATTATTGTGAAGCAAACAACAAATAAGACAAAATAACAGAAAAAGTCAATGTGCATAACTATTCACCCCCCTAAAGTCAATACTTTGTAGAGCCACCTTTTGCGGCAATCACACCTCCAAGTCACTTTGGATAAGCCTCTATGAGCTTGCCACATCTTACCACTGGGATTTTTGCCCTTTCCTCCTTGCAAAACTGCTCCAGCTCCTTCAAGTTGGATGGTTTGCACTTGTGAACAGCAATCTTTAAGTCTGACCACAGATTTTCTATTGGATTGAGGTCTGGGCTTTGACTAGGCCATTCCAACACATTTACATTTTTCCCCTTAAACCACTCAAGTGTTGCTTTAGCAGTGTGTTTGGGGTCATTGTCCTGCTGGAAGGTGAACCTCCGTCCTAGCCTCAAATCACACACAGAGTGGTACAGGTTTTGCTCAAGAATATCCCTGTATTTAGCACCATCCATCTTTCCCTCAACTCTGACCAGTTTCCCAGTCCCAGCTGCTGAAAAACATCCCCACAGCATGATGCTGCCACCACCATGTTTCCCTGTGGGGATGTTGTTCTTTGGGTGATTTGATATGTTGGGTTTGCGCCAGACATAGCGGTTTCTTTGATGGCCGAAAAGTTCAATTTTAGTCTCATCAGACCAGAGCACCTTCCTCCATACATTTTGGGAGTCTCCCACGTGCCTTTTCGCAAACTCAAAACGTGCCATTTTGTTTTTTGCTGAAAGTAATGGCTTTCTTCTGGCCACTCTGCCATAAAGCCCAACTCTATGGAGCGTACAGCTTATTGTCGTCCTATGTACAGATACTCCAGTCTCTGCTGTGGAACTCTGCAGTTCCTCCAGGGTTACCCTAGGTCTCTGTGCTTCCTCTCTGATTAATGCCCTCCTTGCCCGGTCCGTGAGTTTTGGTGGGCGGCGGTCTCTTGGCAGGTTTGCTGTTGTGCCATGTTCTTTACATTTGGTTATGATAGATTTGATGGTGCTCCTGGGGATCATCAAATATTTGGATATTTTTTTATAACCTAACCCTGACTTGTACTTGTAACAACATTGTCCCTTACTTGTTTGGAGAGTTCCTTGGTCTTCATGGCATTGTTTGGTTAGTGGTGCCTCTTGCTTAGGTGTTGCATCCTCTGGGGCCTTTCAAAAAAGGTGTGTATATGTAATGACAGATCATATGACACTTAGATTGCACACAGGTGGACATCATTTCACTAATTATGTGACTTCTGAAGGTAATTGGTTGCACCAGAGCTTTTTATGGGCTTCATAACAAAAGGGGTGAATACATACGCACATGCCAATTTTCTGTTTTCTATTTCTAAAAAATAGTTTATGTATATATTTTTCTCATTTCACTTCACCAACTTAGACTATTTTGTTCTGATCCATCACATAAAATTCAGATTAATAAAAAAACATTGAACTTAAGGCTGTAATGTAACAAAATAGGTAAAAAGTCAAGGGGGGTGAATACTATTGCAAGGCATTGTATATATATATATTTATATATATATATATATATATATATATATATATATATATATATATATATATATATAAATATATATATGTTTAGATATATACAGATATATATAGGAATATCTATTTTAAAATACATAGAACATATTCTGCTAGGTGCAGAACATTGGAATGTGAAATGTTTACAGTAAATACACAGTATAAGACTTTATTAAATATAAATACTTCATAAATATGAATGTTCATATTCTTGACTGCAAAAGGCTCCAATTCATGTCTCTCTCTATATATTATATATATTCATGTCTATACATATGTCTATATATATATATATATATATATATATATATATATATATATATATATATATATATGTTTTTACATGTGTATATATGTCTGTAAATACATATATACACATATAAATACATATGTACACACTTGTAACCATATATAGATACATACATATACATATTTAGAGATGTATCTGTATGTATCTCAATATTAAAGCCCTTTGCCTGCCTTTTTTTCTTCTAACACCTAAGACCTCATATCTTTGAGCCCTTATAATGTTTTGTTGTTCAATATTTATTTTAATAATTTTTATTAGATGGTGTTATTATGAGTGTAACTATACGTTCTAATGTATTTTTTATGTGTTTTGTGCAATTATTTGGTTTTGCAAAACAGTTAACCAGAGCTCTGAGGTTGCGCTTACCCAACGAGTGTTAAATTTAATTGTGCTCAAGTTATCATGTTTACTTTCAACTTGTAATACAAGCTGTACATCTGACGCGTTCAAGCAGGAGCAATAAACCCGATATCGTTTACGCGTACCTGTTGACTCCCACTCATGTGCCAGAGGAAATAGATAACTCCCCTCACACTGGGGAAAACGAGTCAATAAAACATTTAAACTAAAATTCATTTGTAATAAGTAACATATGTACACCAGAGGGCAGGTACTACCTTTTGTGATATGAAAATAAGCAAAAATCAATACTTCTTGGACTGGTCTAAAATAATAATTATGATAAAGAATACTGAATTTAATAGTTTATTCCTTCAATTTTACCCTGCTCAAACTTTCAAGACCAAATACATATTCTTAATTCTGCTTTAAGGAATATATTTGAATAATATATTCTGTTATAGGAGTGTTCTCTAGCCCAGTCAGTTTTAATTTGCCGTAGCTCTTAAATAGGGTTGACAGCTGTGCTCCATAAAAATACAGGACAACCTATAGGTGATTGGACATGGGACATAGCTAGGTTCACACAATGTCCCCACAAATGCTTAACCTTAGGCCCCACTCTTGATCCCACCACATATAGTGATGTGACCCACTTGGCTGCCAGAAGTAAACACCCAGCAATGATTGAACACCTCCATGGTTGCCAGTAACACTGAGGGGCATATTTAACAATGTGCAAGCAGACATGATACGAAGTAGCTTATCATGTCTGCTGCACATCGCTGCCCATCGATAAATGCAGACAGCATATGCTGTTGGCATTTATCATTGCACCAGCAGTTCTTGTGAACTGCTGGTGCAATGCCGCCCCCTGCAGATTCGTGGCCAATCCAGGGGGTGTCAATCAACCCGATCGTATTCGATCGGGTTGATTTTTGGCCGCCGCCTCAGAACAGGCGGACAAGTCATGGAGCAGCAGTCTTTAGACCACTGCTTCATAACTTGTTGAAAACTACTGGGGGGGCCCAAGCTGCATACGGAGCTTGATAGGTATGCCTCATATAATAGAAAATGCCCAGTGTAATTTTTTTAGCCATATTTCTAATGCATAAAGGCCTAGAAGGTCCTTTAGATTTAGCTGACAGGGGTCTTTAAGTGTCCAGTATTTCTCCTACATTGGTGTATCCGGTCCACGGCTTCATCCTTACTTGTGGGATATTCTCATTCCCTACAGGAAGTGGCAAAGAGAGCACACAGCAGAGCTGTCCATATAGCTCCCCTCAGGCTCCGCCCCCCCAGTCATTCTCTTTGCCGCTCTAACTAGTAGCATCTCCACGGGGGTGGTAAAGAGTATGTGGTGTTAGTTGTAGTTTTTTATTTCTTCTATCAAGAGTTTGTTATTTTAAAATAGTGCCGGCTTGTACTATTTACTCTAAGCAGAAAGTGATGAAGATTTCTGCTGAGAGGAATATGATTTTAGCACCAGTAACTAAAATCCATTGCTGTTCCCACACAGGACTGTTGAATACCAGAGAACATCAGTTGGGGGGGAACAGTTTGCAGGCTTAACTGCTTCAGGTATGATCAGTCATTTTTCTAACAAGACCATGTAATGCTAGAAGACTGTCAGAAATTCCCTCAAGGATAGGTAAGCCATTTTTCTTAGACTCTGTATAAAATGATGGCTTATATTAAGGGCTCTATGCTGGTTGACACTATTGTGGGCTTAATCGATTGCTTTTTAGCATGTTTTCAGTATATATAAGGTGTTTTTTCAGACTTTAAAACACTTTTGGGGTTTAATTTGCACCTGGCACTTATTTGGACACCTAATCTAGTCAGAAAGGCCCCTCCACACTAGAATGAAGAAGGAGGAGGCCTCATTTTCAAGCCTCAATTGCGCAGTTGTTTTGACTAGGCAGTTCATGCAGCTTCACGTGGGGAGTCCAGAGACATCAGAAAGGACTTCAGAGAGGCTTGTTTCCTACTTAAATAATCCCTAAGGAAGGTAAAAGCCACAGTAGAGGCTGTGGCAGTGTACTGTAATGTTTTTAACCGGTTAATTGCTGTTATTAGCTCCGGTTTGGGCATTAAGGGGTTAATTGGTCTGAAAATTTGTGTGCAATCTTTTCAAAGCATTAAGACACTGTGGTGAAAATTTCATTAAAATCGGATGTTTATTTGATGGTTTTTTGATGTTTCAGTAATAAAGTGTGCACTTTTATTATTTAAAGACACAGTAACGTTTTTGTCTAAAATAATTTTTATTGCATTGAAGTTCTGTTTAAGTCTGTCAAACATGTCTGACCCTTCAGATAGCCTATGTTCTGTATGTTTAAAGGCCAAGGTGGTTCCCTCATTAAATTTATCTGTGAAGTGTGCCATAGCGTGCAAACAGCTTAAGGACCGTACAATCACGCTTAAAGATGTAGCCCAAGATGATTCTTTAGCTGAAGGTAGTGAGGATAGTCCGCTATCCCCTCCTTCTGTGTCAACACCAGCTATGCCCGCGCAAGCGATGCCCAGTACATCTAGCGCACCAATTGCTATTACTATGCAACAGTTAGCAGCAGTAATGGATAATTCTCTCGCAGCATTTTTATCCAAACTGCCAGCTTTTCCAAGGAAGCGTGATTGCTCAGTTTTAAATACAGAAAATGAGCAAGCAGACGCAGAGGATAATTTATCTGTAGTGCCCTCATATCAATCTGACTTGGCGGTGAGGGAGGGCCTGTCTGAGGGAGAAATTTTTGACACAGGAAAAGTTTCTCAGCAGGCAGAGCCTGATACCATAGCATTTAAATTTAAGCTAGAACACCTCCGCGCCCTACTTAAGGAGGTCCTAGCTACACTTGATGATTGTGACCCTTTGGTGGTCCCAGAAAAATTGTGAAAAATTGACAAATTCTTAGAGGTCCCAATACACACTGATGCGTTTCCGATACCTAAAAGGGTGGCGCATATTGTGACTAGGGAGTGGGAGAGACCAGGTGTACCTTTTGTTCCCCCCCTATATTTAAGAAAATGTTCCCCATTGTTAACCCCAGAAGGGACGCGTGGCAGACGGTCCCTAAGGTAGAGGGGGCAGTTTCAACACTAGCTAAACGCACGACTATACCAATAGAAGATAGTTGCGCTTTCAAAGATCCTATGGATAAAAAATTAGAAGGTTTACTTAAGAAAAATTTTTGTTCAACAAGGTTTTCTTCTTCAACCAGTTTCTTGCATTATTCCTGTAACCACTGCAGGGTCTTTTTGGTTTCAGGAACTAGAAAACTCGCTCCAGAAGGAGACTTCTTATGATGAAGTCATGGACAGAATTCACGCCCTTCATTACAGATGCCGCTTTTCAGTTAGCTAAATTAGCGGCAAAAAATTCTAGTTTTGCAATCGTGGCGCGCAGAGCACTTTGGCTAAAATCTTGGTCGGCGGATGTGTCGTCCAAAACAAAATTGCTTAATATTCCTTTCAAGGGTAAGACCCTATTCGGGCCAGAGTTGAAAGAAATTATTTCAGATATCACTGGGGGAAAGGGCCATGCCCTTCCACAAGATAGACCTTTCAAAGCTAAGAATAAGTCTAATTTTCGTTCCTTTCGCAATTTCAGGAACGGACCTGCTTCTACCTCTACAGCCACTAGGCAAGAGGGTAACGCATCCCAGCCCAAACCAGCATGGAAACCATTGCAAGGCTGGAACAAAGGCAAACAGGCCAAGAAGCCTGTTGCTGCTACCAAGACAGCATGAAAGGTTAGCCCCCGATCCGGGACCGGATCTAGTAGGGGGCAGACTTTCTCTCTTTGCTCAGGCTTGGGCAAGAGATGTTCCGGACCCCTGGGCACTAGAAATTGTCTCTCAGGGGTACCTTCTGGAATTCAGGGACTTTCCTCCAAAGGGAAGGTTCCACATGTCTCGCTTATCTTTAGACCAGATAAAGAGACAGGCATTCTTACATTGCGTAGAAGACCTTTTAAAAATGGGAGTGATACACCCAGTTCCAACAGCAGAACAAGGACTGGGTTTCTACTCAAACCTGTTTGTAGTTCCCAAAAAGGAAGGAACTTTCAGGCCAATTCTGGATTTAAAAATCCTAAACAAATTCCTCAGAGTTCCATCATTCAAGATGGAAACCATTCGGCCCAGAATTTTCACAAAGGTGCTAGGGTCCCTTCTAGCGGTGCTAAGGCCAAGGGGCATTGCAGTAGCACCTTACCTAGACGACATTTTAATACAAGCGTCGTCCTTTCTCAAAGCAAAGGCTCATACGGACATTGTTCTAGCCTTTCTAAGGTCTCACGGGTGGAAGGTGAACATAGAAAAGAGTTCTCTGTCCCCGTTCACAAGGGTTCCCTTCCTGGGAACAATAATAGACTCGGTAGAAATTAAGATCTTTCTGACGGAGGTTAAAACTTTTGAACACTTGTCGAGTTCTTCAATCCATTCCTCAACCCTCCATAGCTCAGTGCATGGAGGCAATAGGACTAATGGTTGCGGCAATGGACGTGGTTCCCTTTGCTCAAATTCATTTAAGACCATTGCAACTGTGCATGCTCAAACAGTGGAATGGGGAATATGCAGATTTGTCTCCCCAGATACAAATGGACCAGAAAACCAGAGACTCACTCCTCTGGTGGTTGTCTCAGGATCACCTGTCTCAGGGAATGAATTTCCGCAGACCGGAGTGGATCATTGTCACGACCGACGCCAGCCTCTTAGGCTGGGGTGCGGTCTGGGAGTCCCTGAAAGCTCAGGGTCTATGGTCTCGGGAAGAATCTCTTCTCCCGATAAACATTTTGGAATTGAGAGCGATATTCAATGCGCTCCAGGCATGGCCTCAACTAGGCCAAATTCATCAGATTTCAGTCGGACAACATGACGACTGTAGCGTACATCAATCATCAGGGGGGAACAAAGAGTTCCCTGGCGATGAGGGAGGTGTCCAAGATCATCAAATGGGCAGAGGATCACTCCTGCCATCTGTCAGCAATTCACATCCCAGGAGTGGACAACTGGGAAGCGGATTATCTGAGTCGTCAGACTTTCCATCCGGGGGAGTGGGAACTTCACCCGGAGGTTTTTGCCCAGTTAACTCGACTTTGGGGCATTCCAGTTCTGGATCTGATGGCGTCACGTCAGAACTCCAAAGTTCCACGTTACGGGTCCAGGGATCCCAAGGCGACATTGGTAGATGCCTTAGTGGCGCCTTGGTCGTTCAATCTAGCTTATGTCTTTCCACCGTTTCCTCTTCTCCCCCGGCTAGTAGCCAGGATCAAACAGGAGAAGGCTTCGGTAATTCTGATAGCTCCTGCGTGGCCACGCAGGACTTGGTATGCGGACTTGGTGAATATGTCATTGGTTCCACCATGGAAGCTACCTTTGAGGCAGGACCTTCTAATTCAATGTCCATTCGAACATCCAAACCTAGTTTCTCTGCAACTGACTGCTTGGAGATTGAACGCTTGATTCTAGCTAAGCGTGGGTTTTCGGAATCAGTTATAGATACTCAGATCCAGGCTAGAAAGCCTGTCACCAGGAAAATTTACCATAAAATATGGCGAAAATATCTTTGCTGGTGCGAATCCAAGGGTTACTCATGGAGTAAGATTAGGATTCCAAGGATACTATCTTTTCTCCAAGAAGGATTGGAGAAAGGTCTTTCAGCTAGTTTTTTAAAAGGACAGATATCTGCTCTGTCTGTTTTGTTACACAAGCGTCTGGCAGCCGTGCCAGATGTTCAGGCGTTTGTACAGGCTTTAGTCAGAATCAAGCCTGTCTACAGACCTGTGGCTCCTCCATGGAGTCTAAATTTAGTTCTTTCAGTTCTTCAAGGGGTTCCGTTTGAACCTCTACATTCCATAGATATTAAGTTACTATCTTGGAAAGTTTTGTTTTTGGTAGCTATTGTCTGCTTTGCAGTGTAATTCACCTTATCTGGTGTTCCATGCAGATAAGGTTGTTTTGCGTACCAAACCTGGTTTTCTTCCAAAAGTGGTTTCTAATAAGAATATTAACCAGGAAATCATTGTTCCTTCTCCGTGCCCTAATCCAGTTTCTAAGAAAGAACGACTGTTACACAATCTTGATGTGGTTCGTGCTTTAAAATTCTATTTACAAGCAACTAAAGATTTCAGACAAACATCTTCCTTGTTTGTTGTCTATTCTGGTAAGAGGAGAGGTCAGAAAGCGACTGCTACCTCTCTTTCCTGGCTGAAAAGCATCATCAGATTGGCTTATGAGACTGCTGGACAGCAGCCTCCTGAACGAATTACTGCTCATTCCACCAGAGCTGTGGCTTCCACATGGGCTTTCAAGAATGAGGCTTCTGTTGAACAGATTTGTAAGGCAGCGACTTGGTCTTCACTGCATACATTCACCAAATTTTACAAATTCGATACTTTTGCTTCTTCGGAGGCTATTTTTGGGAGAAAGGTTTTACAAGCAGTGGTGCCTTCCGTTTAGGTTACCTGACTTGTTCCCTCCCTTCATCCGTGTCCTACAAGTAAGGATGAAGCCGTGGACCGGATACACCAATGTAGGAGAAAACAGAATTTATGTTTACCTGATAAATTTCTTTCTCCTACGGTGTATTCGGTCCATGGCCCACCCTGGCATTTGGTCAGGTTTAAATTTAGTTTTCAAACTACAGTCACCACTGCACCCTATGGTTCTCCTTTTTCTCCTGACCGTCGGTCGAATGACTGGGGGGCGGAGCCTGAGGGGAGCTATATGGACAGCTCTGCTGTGTGCTCTCTTTGCCACTTCCTGTAGGGAATGAGAATATCCCACAAGTAAGGATGACTAAATGTGGGGACTCTACTATTAAATAATGACAGACCTAGCACCTGTAGTTTTTTAGCTACACTACACAATTACATATGCTAATTAGTATGGCTGTTAACCCCAGAAGTAATAACATGACATGATCCTGGGGCTCAGGCTCAGCCATAGCTCTGTAGATATTACCAGACCAAAGCAGTTCATGTCATTTTAATAATCTATTCCCTACATATAAGCACTGGAAACTCAGGATTTATAATGGGAGTTTTGTTAGAACTTAAAGGGACAGTAAACACCTTGACATTTCTGTTAACGTCCTACAGAATAACATATCAGCCAAGTATAAACATTTGTTTAACAAAATAAAATCCTGTTTACTGCAATAGGTTTTCAATAGAAAAACTGCACCCAACACTCGCATTATTTGGAGGAGCCAAATAAGTTTGAGTCGGCAGACAACAAGGCTAATCATTGCCATTAAGTTAGTATAAAGTGAATTGTTTTGCAGCTGTTATCTATTAAAGTCAATAATGAAACTATTTGATGCAGCATTAGCTCATAAAAGTCAGCAGGATGCAATTCCAACTCAATGTACAATTTTCAGAGCTAAATTACATGAAAAGGGGCAAAATAAATAATGAGTATATTACAAAGTTGTTTTATGATGCATAATTAAGCATCTTATGTTAAAGCTACACTAATAACATAACTAACGGCTAAACTGACAGTCATGGTATAATGTGATGCCTGATTGTCATGATGGCAGTCTTAGGTGAGTGGCTTATATGATGCAGCAGTTATGTCACAAAACAAACTGACAACACAAAGCCACCACCCTCATAACTGCTGCTCACTTTACTAGACTTGCCAGACTGATCCTGCTGAGCTTCAATAATCACTGACATGAAAATATTAGTTATCTAATAACTTTATTTCACAGCTAGCATATTACATTATGCATTATGCTTTACAACCACAGCTCTGTATATGTGCTGGTATGAAGAACAGTGACTACCTCCAACACAATGCACATGGCATCTGGTGGGAGCTGCAGGTATGAACACTAATTACTACAGATAGTGTTACCATGATCACCCCAACTCAGTAACTGAATTATACTAAGTCACATTTATACATATTGTAAATTAATACAGATACATGGCAGAAGTAATAGCTTAAGCTTTGTAGCTTTCTATGGGCACTAGTACTCTAAAACAAAACATAGCATACAAACCGTACATAATAGTGATCAATGTTATCTTAACACCTTAATTTAAAAATACATATCATTTAATAAATATTTAAAATTTGAAAATAATTATTTTAAACATATTATAAGTATTATAGCCATAACTGTAGGACACACCAATGCCTTTCGGTGCTCCCTCTACATATCTTTATAACACTTTCAGCTGGCAGTAAAGGCTTTAAACCAGCTTTAAGGGTAGTAAGTATTACTACATCATTAGTCTGCAAATGCTCTAAAGCAAGGACTTCTAGTAAAGGCCTAGAATATAAACCCTGCAGCATGGATCTTCAATTTATATGCTGCAAACTCACTGGTGCTGGGACCCTCATTAAACACTTTACTGTATGGTGCCGCATCTGATGCAGCTGTTTTTTCTGCCTAACACGGATGAAGAAAAGGCAACTGGCGATCTGAAATAAATTTAGATCAGACTGATGCGCATATGGCCAGCAGTATACGCGCTGATGGCAGATGTCCTCACGCTGTAAACTCACTGGTGCTGGGACCCTCATTAAACACTGTACTGTAAGGTGCAGCATCTGATGCAGCTGTTTGTTCTGTTTGACCCAGGTGAAGAAAAGACAACTGGCGATCTGAAATAAATTCAGATCTGACCAATGCGCATCTGGCCAGCAGTATAAGCGCTGATGGCAGATGTCCTCACGCTGTAAACTCACTGGTGCTGGGACCCTCATTAAACACTGTACTGTAAGGTGCCACATCTAATGCAGCTGTTTGTTCTGCTTGACCCGGATGAAGAAAAGAGAACTGGCGATCTGAAATAAATTCACATCAGATTGATGTGCATCTGACCTGCAGTATACACGCTGATAGCAGATGTCCTTCATGGATTTTTATATTACTAAACTGTAAATATCTAAGGTAAGATTTTCTGAGATTAACAAATTTGTAAGCTCTTTGAGCAAGACATCTCATTACCACACTAGATTGTAAATACAGATCCTGCTCCAAGAGCCTACAGACATTTGCTGATTATTTCTCAATTTTCTGTCGTGCTTTTCCTTTACTTTCCCATTTTATAAAAATCTTAAGCTTTAATTTGGTTCTGTATGTTTAAAGCTTTCTGTACTTTTCAAGGCTTATTGATATAAGATATACAAATCATCTCTGTGACACTAGAACATGAATCATAACAGCAATAATAAAGAATAATTACAGTACACTTACACTGCTATAACTTTAATAAACTGATTTTTAATCAAATTGAATGGCTTAAATCCACTCTCACTGCACTTATCTGTATATTGTAATATTGTTAAGGATCTTAGCAAAGAGAATACAATGATATGATTAATATGTTTGCACTTATATCCTCAATGCAATGCCTTGGCATAGGGACACCAATAATACTACTAGGTTATAAGCACCTTGCAGCTGGTTTACAATTATTTAATATGAGATCTGCAGCACCCTGGAACAAGGACTCCCATGTCTGTGACACTAAACTTGAATGTCTACAGTCACCATGGGACAAGTACTACTGCTGGATATTTGAAGCAGAGAGTCCTAGTGAAGCACAATATTTGATACATCATGGGATGGTCCTGTATTTTATACCTCAGATTAGAAACTGCATCATAAGTCTGCAAATGCTTTAAAGCAAGGAATTCTAGTAAAGGCCTAGAATATAAACCCCATGGCATTATACTGCATTATAAGGTACAGTGTGTCATGCACCTATGTTCTTGCATTGGATGAAAAATCCTTACAAGATGTGCATAGACTGATTCATATCTGGCAAGCAGTATACCGAAGACTGGAATACTCTATGGCAGATTGAAGATTTCAGAGGGACTAGTGTTATGTCACATGCTGAGTGCAGTCTTACATCAGGAATTACTTTTATTTCTCTACACGGTAAGTACCCAGAGGTAAGTTCTCCTTAAATATAAGATCGTAAGCTCTTTGAGCAAAGCACTGAAACACTAGATTGCAGTGGCGTCACTAGGGGGGGGCGGGGGGGGCGGGCCGCACCCGGGTGACACCCTCCAGGGGGTGACACCAAAAAAAAAAAAAAAAAATTTTTTTTTTTTTTTTTTTTTAAATTTTATTGAAATTCAAAGAAATACAATGTTGAGATGCATAGATTATTTTATTAGAGGCTGGCATTTGTGAACATTAGTGGGACTGGGGAAGTTGTAGACACACAATTTTTTTGCCCCTTGAGCCAGTGCTGCAATTTCAACAAATAGTTTTCCCGGCTGCTTTTGCTTGTTTGTACTTTGCTCCTCCCCTGCCCAATTTCACTATGAATGTTGTGGGTGTGCCGTGGGGCTTGCAAAGTTGCGCTGCTAGCCTAAACCTGCCTGCCTATCTGTGCTCACTGCTCAGTGACATGCGGCTCAGGGCTGTGCACTGACAGACTTGGAACAGAGTCAGAGAGCAGAATTTTCATAGTTTGCGTGCCTAAACCTTTTCTTCAGTGATTTATTTTAGAGTGCTCTGTTTATCTTTCATTTGATGTTCTGCTGAGCCAGGGAGCAGCTCTAGGCATGAGCTTCCTAATTAATGCAGTGCAGTTTACATATTTTGTATGTGTGTGTCTGAGTTTTTGTGTGTCTCAGTGTTTTTGTGTGTGTGTTTTTGTGTGTGTGTCTGAGTGTGTTTCCAAGTGTTTGTGTGTGCATCTGAGTATGTTTTTAAGTGTGTCTGAGTGTTTGTATGTGTGTTTGCCTGTGTTTTTGTGTGTGTCTGCTTTCTGGGGGGGGGGGGTGACACCATGACTTACCGCACCGGGTGACACCAACCCTAGTGACGCCACTGCTAGATTGTAAGCTCCTTGGAACATGGTCTGCACTTACACCCATGGAAATCCTTTAGAGCAGGGACTCCCATTGTACCAAATAAATGTTCTGTTGGTACTAGAGTGAGATAAACCCTCCATTTAATTAGTTTAGCAAGGAATAAATATACAATGGATAGAATATACAAATTATCCTACAGAGTGTATTACTAATTCAAAATGCATTTTTAATATGGCACCCCTTATGCTCCTGTCAGTTTAAACCAGTAGTCTAGCAAACTGTGAAATACATGAGGCTTAAATAACACAGTATCAACCATAGGCAGCCTGTTTCGCTACTTTGGGACTCTTTCTCACCCAAGTCATATTAAAATGGATTTTGAATTATAAGTGTTGCAATTTTGCACAGATAAGTATATTTGTTTATTGCTAAGATTAATAAAATGGAGGGATAAGCCCCAAATGGGCCAAACAGGCTGTCTATGGTTGGTGCTGCTGTTCTGCTCAAGCATTAATTTCATGCTTTGTAAGTGTGGTTACAAAAATTAATGTAATCATCAGCAAAACTGGCATATAGCCGTAACCCTAAAATCAATGCTTGAGTCCAATAACATAGCACCTACATCATACTGAAGAGCCCCAACGAGGGTGAAACAACCTGCCTATAGTGAAAAAAACACTTTACATTTGTAGTAATACAATATATTATTCCCCTGCAAGATACCACTCTTTTTGTACTGGGTTTGTATGTAAGCAGAACTACTATAAGGCTTCCATATATCATAAGAATAGAGATTTTGCCTGTTTTCTAAGTGCCCTTGACATATTAAAAGGGATGACAGAACAAATATTAAGCTATAGGCTTAAAAATAGAAAGGGCGCCGTGAGGCTAAAAGTATCAAAACACCAATTGCTAAAAGTATATAAAAGATTTATTGGAATACAATAATAACACAACTGATAAGGGACGTCTCCCTATGTATACATACAAATTAAAAACAATAAAAGTATATTAAAGCCAATAAATATCGATAATATATGTTAAAAACGATAAGCAAGCTCTATAGAGATATAATAATTGCACCTTATCTAACGCACGTTAATTAAAGCAGAATCGAGTATACAATCATATACAAATGGGAGAACCGTATGTGACAGATAAGAGGAAGTTCGTAGATACACTTTGTAAACACACTGTCAGATGGTGGATCTTACGTAAAGTATAAGGATCCAATCTCATTCATATAATTAAGAGGCGTGAGAGTAATGTGTAAGTTGACAGTTCATTCCATACTCGCTCATAAATAGTTTAATATAGTTCCACAAAGGATTGAAAACGTAGTACTTTACCACTTGTCCTGAGTGTCCGGTGTCAGTCAAAGTCTGGACCGCTGAAGCGACCGCAGCCGCTCTCCTAGGGTGCGCTCTGCAAACCTTCACACGTGTTCAATGGCGTCTGACATCACGCCTTGTCCGTTGCTTCTTAAAATGCAAGAAATGACAGCCCGTTAGTGATCAGCTGTCTGGAGATTTCAAAGTAATATCTCAGATGATTCAATGTTGTATGTTTCAGCCTTATGTCGTACACTCAGGCTCACATAAAGTGGGGTATACAAATTCCTCCTCACTTCCGATTTAGATGAAAAATTAACCCGGGTTAAAAGAAGCTGATATAGGTATTAGGTAGTGGAGCTGCAGTGTCACATAAACAAGCGACACGTTTCGCCCTTCCTTGGGCTTTATCAAGATGTTTATGACATGCAGCAGAGAACCTTATATACGTTACAGTCCTGTGTGATTGGTTGCAGGCTAGATAGGTGTGTTACACCTTTGGGTCTCTTAAGGTGGTATATACTCCTTCTTTGGAAAATCTTATCCTCTGTCTTATAATTATTGAAAGGTATCCTTAATTTTTATGTCACATACGGAACAAAGTTCATATATCTTTACTTGCTTAATACATCAATGTGTGATGTTAGTGAAATTATTAGTCCAAAAGAGATTATTGTTATCTTCTTGGTTCTTATGGAAAATCTTTGTCCTCTGTCTCTTAAAAAATATCTTTGTTTTATGTCACATACGGTTAGGGTTTCACATATTATCATTATCTTAATACATTGACATTTGACATTAATGAGGTTTTCTGTGTCTGAAAGTGGATGATATTCACCTTAGCAGTATAAAAAAGGGGTTGGTATATACCAATATATATATATAAATCTCACTCTAAAGAAAAATAAATGGAGATAAGATATAAAGGAAATATGAGTAGTTACTTGGAGATGCAGAATTAAGGTGTCAAGTGTTTGTTAGTACAAGAGATATTTAGATCATGTGAAAGAATATAATTCCAGCTCCATACTGGTTCTATGAGAGATTATCCTATTTGTGTCCTAGGGATCATAATAGTAGTAAGTCAAAGGATGTGTAAAGGAAATCTTTAATTTTATTAAATTGTGTAAAAGGACCAAATATATAATTTACACAATCTGTCCTGATTTAGGGATAGTGCACTATTTTTGGATGAAAATAAAAATAAAAATACAAGAGTATAAATGAAATAATAAATATAAATATAAACCTAAAAGAGTAAAGTGTCAGCAAAAAATGTCTATTCAAATAGAAGTGAGTTGAGACCTTTTGGGAATAGAGTGTCAAACTTGTAAATTAACTCAGCTTCTTTTATTAAAAGTGTCTTTTCTGTGTTACCCCCTCTCCAATGTCCCTTCATTTTTTGTATTCCCCAATGGCTCAAAGCTTTGGTGTTGCCGTGATGTATCTCTTTAAAGTGCTTGTATAGTGATGTATCTTCTCTACCCTTTTCTATACTCAAAAGATGTAAAAATGTTCTCTAATCCTATTCTTGAGACATCTGGTGGTTTCACCAAAATAGAACAGATTGCACGAACATTTCAATGCATAAATAATGTTTCTGTGTGTACATCTTATTACTTCTTTTATATTAAAGTTGTCCTCAGAGCTGTTTATTGTAAGGGCCTTTATCTTAGAGCTGTGTTTGCATGCCTTGCATGTGTAACAAGGAAAGAAACCTGTTGGAATCCTTCCATCCATATCTGTCTGTATTTTCAACTTATTTTTTACCTTCAGTTCAGTAGGAGCTAGCATGGATCTGAAGTTTCTTGCTTTTTTGAAAATGAAAGTAGGTTTATCTGCTAGTTTATCTCCAATTATATTATCCTCTTTAAGGAGGTACCAGTGTTTTCTTATTATTTTATTAATAAGGATATGGTCAGCATTAAAGTCTGTAATAAAAGGAATTTTAATTTTATCATTGGTCTTTTTTTCTTTAATTTTATATTCTAGTAGATTGTTCCTATTGGTTAGTCAAGCTTTTTCAACAGCATTGTTAATTATGGCTTTCTCGTATCCTCTATCTTCAAATTTCTCTGCTAGAATAATAACCTGATTCTCAAAATCTTCAATTCTAGAACAATTTATTTTAATACATAAGATTTGTCCATATGGGATGTTGTCTTTCCATGCTTTTAGATGACAACTTTCTGCATGTATTAGGTTATTGCAGTCAACTTGTTAAAAATGAGTTTTTGTTTCTATTTTATTATTAATGACTATAATTTCTAAATCTAAAAAATTGACATTAGTATAACTGTAATTGCAGACAAATTTTTATGTTCATTTTCTCAAAGAGCTCTGTTAATTCTTTTTCTGGACCCCTCCATATAATCAACAGGTCATCAATATATCGCTTATAGAGTACGAGGTTCGCACCGAGAAGGTCGTCATTAAAGAAATTCTCTTCCCAGACACCCATAAAAAGATTTGCGTAACTCGGTGCGAACCTCGTACCCATAGCTGTTCCTTCCACTTGCCTATAGAACTTGTTATCAAAGGAGAAATAATTGTGCTCCAATATATATTTGATGCTTTTAAGTAAAAAATCTCTTTGTTGGGGCTCCATATTAATATCTTTATCTAAAAAATGTTTGACTGTTAGTAATCCTTGTTGATGATTAATTACGGTATATAAGGATGATACATCGCATGTGGCGATTATCATACCTTCTTCCCATTTTACGGAGTTTAAAATATTTAATGCTTGGGTGGAATCTTTTAAGTGTGATTTGAGTTTAATTACATAGGGTTGCAGGAATCGGTCTATATATTGAAATAGATTTGCTGAGATGGAGTTGATACCCGATATAATCGGCCTCCCTGTTGGGTTTATTAAACATTTGTGGACTTTGGGTAGGAAGTAAAATATGGGAATTTTAGAGTGTTTGGGTGTTAAATAATTAAATTCTCTCTCGTTTAATAAACCTTTACTTTTACCTTCAATTAGAATGTTATTGAGTATTTTTGTAAATTTATCAGTGGGATTCATAGACATTATTTGATAAGTATTTTCATCATTCAAGAGTCGGTATGATTCAGTCATATATTTATCGGTATCCATTACCCCTACCCCCCCACCCTTATCCGCCGGTTTGATGGTTATTTGAAAGTCTTTCTGTAATTTGCTTAGAGTTTCTCTCTCTTTTTTATTTATATTCTGTTTCCTTATTTTTGGGAGTTAGCATTTTTTTATTTCATTAAGTACTATTTTCTCAAAGGTCTCCAAGTAGTTCCCTTTGGAAGATATAGGATAAAATCATGATTTAGACTTAAAGTTTGTATGTTGGAACTTATCAGACTCTATATTAGATGTTGTACTCTGTTTCTCTAATGGAGTCTTCATAAAGAACCTTTTTAGGGTCAGATTTCTGACAAATTTTTTAATGTGTATGTGTGTGTTGAATTTATTCATTCGAACAGTGGGGGCATAGGAGAGACCCAAATTGAGTAGCTTTTCTTGCTCTTTTGTAAGTTCTAATTTACTTAAATTAAAGATACCACTCTTATTATATTTATTTTTATTCATCTCCATCTTTTTGGATCGTTTAACATTTCCTCCTCCTCTCCTTCCTCTAAATTTCTTTTTCTTCTAAAGGGAGCCCCTGGGAGTTTGAAGTAACGGGAAGGGGCCTTGACCGTTGGAGGAATAGGCCTAGTGTTTTTGGATTGGTTAAGAATGGGTAAGGGGCGGGGTTAGCACGCGCTACTACGCACTTAAAGAAAAGAGCGGGAGAATCTGTCATCAGATTGTTAAGAAATCTTCTGTGGAAAGTGCTCGTCGTTGGAGTTATTCGTTATGGCGCAGTTTGATGCTCTTTTAGAGCAACTTAAGGTGGAAGCCGCTAAAATGGGCCCTACCTGGCTCGAAGAAAAGTTACGTCCTCTGTTTGTTTCGGATATCGGAGTGAGGGACGAAAAAGAGGATGCTTCTACTAGACCGGTGAGGCGTTCTAGGCCTCCGGTCCGTCTGAATCCGGATTCGGAAGGCAGTAACGGTGGCCGCAGGAGATCCAGCCCCAGTCCGGGGTTAAAGGCGTCCATGAAGAAGAGAACAGGTTCCGGTTCTGGGAGTCGGCAGGTCGTCGCGGAGAACAAGGATCCCGCTATACCATCCAGCAGCAGTGTTTCTCTACCGGAGCAAGTGAAAGTTTCTGAAAAGGAGGGTGATTCTTTGCCTAAGGGTAAGACGGCCAATTTAGGCCAGAAAGAGGCTGTTAAAGGAAAGAGGCAAGTTAGTAAGGGTGACGGCCCGTTGAGGCCTAGCTTAGCGGGTGTTAGTAACGAGCAAGTGAGTAGTGTTAGGTCAATAGGTGTTTTAGAAAGACAGAGGGGCGAGGATGATAGGGAGGCAGGGGTTTCAGGCTTGTCTGTTTTATCGCAGGTGGTTGAGGCGCAGGTACATAAGGTTCCAAAGACGGCCCAGGTTTTGAGGCCTAGTAAGCAGTCTTATCGAGTATTAGATGAGAGAGTTAAGGGGTTTGAAGTAAGTGAGAATCAGCATGATACGGAGGTTGGTACTGGCGATGGGGAATTAACCTTATATTTGGATTCTTCTGAGGAGGATTTTATACCTCCTTCTCCCAGTACGGTTGGTCCTCTTCGCCAGTTTCGACCTGCAGTTAGGGCATTGAGTTATTTAATTTTAAGGGGTGAGATAAGAAATTTGAGGGGAAGGAATGTTGATGTGGTTGAAAATTTACCTGTTTCTAATAATGTTTATCTTTTAGAAGGGAATGAGAATGGGTCAAGGCCTGTGAATCCTCCGGGTTTCTTGGTGGTGGGAAATGACAGCCTGAGTGGGGAAGCTTATGGCTTTCAGGAATCCTGGACGGATAATATCAGGCTTGATATAGAGGACGGCGTTCCAATGGCGGGACGTCCTAATTCAAGGGGAGAAGAAGCAGGGGTGAGTACGGCCAACAATTTTAATTTTGGTCATCAGGGGATTTTGGGAAGAAGTCATAGCAATACATTTAATAGTTCGGTTAATTCTGTTCAGGTCTGGGAATGGGAGAATACAAGGTAGAGGTAGACAACGAAAGAGGTATGGGGATTTAAGGGGGGAAGTGTCAGAAGTTACAGCTTCTAAGAGGGGTAGAGGGGTTTTAGTTGATAGTAGGTTGGGTATGTCTATGGCTAGTAGGGGCATTGGTGTTTGGGCACCTTCGGGGGGTTTGTCACATGTTTCTGTTTTGCAGGCTGAAAGAAGTCAACAAGTGATGGCTAATACTGAACCTAGGACTTCTGGGTTCCAGAGTAGGGAGAAGGTCACGGCTGCATCTCAAGTGGATCAGTCTGCTGCGGCTCAGGATCTTGAGACAGGTAATGGGGGATCTGGTGCCGTGGAAGTGAATGTTGGGGTTAAAAATGTTGGGGTGAATGTTGATCAGTTATCAGTGACTGTTGTAGCGGGTTTAAGGGAGTTGTTAGCCAAGTTAGAAGGTGCTAAAGTTCCAGGGGGAGTCGCCAATTTGTGGGTTCCTCCTGGATCTGCACTGCAAAATGGGTCAGTAGTGAGTTCTGTTGAGGGAACTAAAGATGTAGGGTCAGCAATTCAGTCTCAAGCTGTTGGACTTCCCCAGTCAAAAGTGGCTAATGTTGAGAATAAAGGGTCAGGGGGCCCTGAACTTAAAATTGCTGACACGGCTTTGGCTAGGTTGTGCTTGTGTTCTATTGGGCCTTTAGGTATGCACTTGACGGTTGAGTTAAGGGAAAAGATATGGAAGAGAGAATTTATTGAATTATTTTCTCTGCTTCCTCTTGACCAGTCTTTTGAGATACCTGAGGATTCAAAGAAGGATGCGTCAAAGAAGGAAGAAGAGGAGAGGAAAAAAACGGTACAGAAAGTTACCTAAAACCTATACTAATTGGTTCCAAGCTTTTGTTATTTATGCCAGTGTATTTGCTGGTAAGTTCCCTGATCAAGGTGCGGCCCTCTTTTGTTATTTAGATGAAGTTGCTGCTGCTCAGAGAACATATGGGGGTATGGCTTGGTGGGTTTATGATGAACAATTTAGACAACGTTTGTCGGTTAAGCCTGAGATGAAGTGGGATGATCGTGATATGGGCCTTTGGCTAAAAATAATGACCCCGTTAAGGTCTTCGCAGCCTTTTCGTGGGGGTGCCAGCGGGTCACTTCAGAGTGGGTCGTCGGCAACAGTTAAAAAAGGTTTCTGCTTCGCTTTTAATGAAAAGATTTGCAAATGGGGATCAGCTTGTAAATTCAGACATGAGTGTTCAGGGTGTGGAGGTGCTCACTCTTTCTCCAAGTGTTTCAAAAAGAACAAATTGGGTGGAACCCAGGAGTTGTCTGAAAAGGGGAGTAACTCCGGTGATGTTAAGCGGGATGGAGCTGTGGCTCGTACTTTACGCTAAACAGAAGGGCTTTAGGGAAAAAACTTTGTTATTGTTTCATGGTTTTGAGTATGGTTTTAAAATTCCATCTTCTGGGGGAGTTGTTCATTACAGAGGTAATCTTAAGTCAGCTAGGGAATGGCCAGATGTTGTTAAGAGTAAACTTGAGAAGGAGGTTTTGTTGGGTCAAATGTCTGGGCCTTTCAAAGTTTCCCCAATCCCCCATTTGCGTATTTCACCCTTGGGTGTGGTCCCTAAGAAAGAACCGGGTAAATTTCGTCTTATTCACCACTTGTCTTTTCCAAAGGGTGGGTCGGTGAATGATGACATTCCGGAAGAATTATCGTCTGTGTCTTATACATCTTTTGACATGGCGGTTAAGTTGGTTAGGGAGGCGGGTCAGTTTGCTTTACTGGCTAAGGTTGATATTGAGGCTGCCTTTCGATTGCTTCCGGTTCATCCTTCTTCCCATTATCTCTTGGGTTGCTGTTTTGATGGTTTTTTCTATGTTGACCTTTGCCTTCCGATGGGTTGTTCTATTTCCTGTTCATTGTTTGAGTGTTTTAGTTCTTTTTTGGAATGGGTAGTTAAGTTTAAGTCAGGATTTTCTTCTATTGTACATTATCTTGATGATTTTCTTTTTCTTGGTCCTCCTGAATCGGATGTTTGTTTGAAGTTAAGGGATTGTTTTTATTTAATGGCATCTGAATTTGGGGTTCCCATTGCAATGGAAAAATCTGAGGGTCCAGTTACGGCCCTTAATGTTTTGGGTATTACAATTGATTCGGAAAGAATGGAATGTAGGTTGCCTTTGGAAAAGATTGTGGATTTGGCTGAAATGATTCAGCGCTTTCTTGGAGTTCGTAAGGTGACTTTGCGTGAAATGCAATCACTGTTGGGAAAATTGAATTTTGCTTGCAGAATCATTCCCATTGGGAGAGTTTTTTCTAGAAGAATGTCATTGGCTACATCTGGTGTTAGCAAGCCTCATCATTTTGTGAGGGTTAAAAAAGGACACAAAGATGATTTGAAGGTTTGGTTAGAGTTCCTTAAAAATTTTAATGGAGCTGCAATCTTTATGGAGGCTAGGATCTCCAATGTTGATTTGGATTTGGTAACAGATGCAGCTGGTGGTGTTGGTTTTGGGGCTTATTTTCAGGGTCATTGGTGTGCGGACGTGTGGCCCCAGGATTGGGTGGGGCTGGGATTAACTCGAAATTTAGTATTTCTTGAACTATTTCCGATTCTGGTAGCTTTGTTTGTGTGGGAGGATGATTTGGTTAATAAATCTATATTATTCCACACGGATAATATGGGTGTTGTTTCTGCTATCAATTTGTTATCTTCGTCCTCATTGCCAGTTTTGCGTTTATTGAGAGTACTGTTTTTTAAATGTTTGAGCATGAATGTTTTTGTCAGGGCAAAGCATATCCCTGGTAAGTTTAATTTGATAGCAGATGCTTTATCTCGTTCACAGTGGAGTCGTTTTCGGGAGCTGGCTCCTCAGGCAGATGTAGTTGGAGTGAAGTTCCCGGATCAATTATGGAAGCTTGGGGAGGAGGATTGGCTGAGTTAATTAAGAATTCTTTGGCTCCAGGTACTTGGTCTTCTTATGTATCAGTCTGGAGAGAATGGGAAACGTGGTTAGGGTAGGCTGAACTCATGGAGGGGTTTGATGATGTCACAGGTTGCTTATTGGAATGGATGTGGCATTGGGGAACTTTGGGTTTGTCAGGATCTAATATGGATAAAAGATTGGCTGCCCTAGCTTTTAGATTCCGTTTATTAGGTTTGTATGACATTACAAAGGTTTTTTGGGTACGTCAGATCCTTAAAAGTTTAAAGAAGAAGGCGAAGAGTATAGACAAGAGAAGGCCTATTACATTTACTTTGCTGGAAAAGATTTGGGTAGTACTGGCTGATATTTGTTCATCAGCGTTTGAAATAACATTGTTTAGAACGGCCTTTGTCTTGGCCTTTTTTGGGGCTTTCAGGCTATCTGAATTGGTAAGCCCTAGTAGGAGAGTGTCGGGGGTTTACAAAAAGAAGATGTAATATGGGATGAGAGTAGGGTTGAAATTTTACTGAGGAGTAGTAAAACTGACATTTATAAAAAAGGCAAGAATATAGTGCTGTTCCCTAGTGGGTCAGCGATATGTCCTTGTCAGGTAATGATGCAGTATGGGTTTATACGGCCTTCGCAGGATGGCCCGTTGTTGATTCACTCAGATGGTTCATTTTTGTTGCAGTATCAATTTAGAGCCATTTGGAAGGGTTCAATTGGTTTATTGGGTTTTAATCCATTAGAGTTTGGGTCCCACTCATTCCGTATAGGAGCTGCTACTGAAGCTTCTATACTAGGTCTCAAGGAGGATATAGTTAAAAAGATTGGTAGATGGAGTTCAAATTATTATAAATCTTACGTTAGGCCTGATTTGAGAGTTTAAAAAAAAATAAAAAATTATAGAATTGGGTGAATGTTGTGGGAATGCCTGAGCAAATAGCAACCTGAATGTTTTCTTTTATTTCTTGTATTTCAGGTGTGAGGACCGTATGGGTGATGGGGCATTCATTTATATATTGGGCCAATGCTAAGGCCAGTAAGAAAATGGGCAGCCTGCAGCTCGGGTGTCCAGTTGATCAATGGGAAGTCAAATGGTTTGGGATTAGGGGCATGTGTTGGGAATTTTTGTTTCCAGTATTTGTCGATTACAGCAAGGTTTTCCATCACCCTGATGTTTTAGTGTTGCATTTGGGGGGGAATGACTTGGGTATTATTCCTCAGAAGGAATTAGTAAGAAGAATGAAAAGAGATTTGGGCAATATAAAAGATCTTTATCCTGGGATAAAAATAATCTGGTCACAGATTACTCCTCGTCTAGTGTGGAGATCAGCATGGGATTATGATAAGCTTGAAAAGAGCCGTAAAAAAGTTAATAAAATAATTAGTTCTTTTGTAAGAAGCTTGGGGGGGGGGTTGTTTTTCACCCAGATTTTGAAGTGGAAGGGGCTGAGGAATGTTATCTAAAAGATGGGGTTCATTTTAATCAATTTAGGCTGCAGCTATTCCTTTTTGACATAAAAGAAGCCTTGGGAAAAATGTTGGGTTTGGCGGGACTGGGCTGCGTGGGCAGACCAGTCGGTGGCGGGGGTGCTAGTTCCCAGACAAATATTTTAAGCAATATGGCCAAGTGATTTGGAGCATTTTAAGAAGTTGCCTCTCCATGGGGTGAGCGGGCAACTGGTTTTATAGGGACAAGGGGTTCCCTATTAAAGTGGAGGTGTGCTTGGTACGGACTCAACGTGGATATAGTTGAGTCCAGTTTTTGAATAATGGCCATCTTGTTTTTTGTGGGTTTGGGAACTAGCACCGCTGTGGGGAATTGACATTATGTTTTGATGTTGAATGTTATTTATGAACATCAGGTATGTTCTGTTTAAAGATGTAAAGATGTTTTATTATATTTAATATTTAACTTATGTTATTAATAAAATGGCTGCGGACAATTTTATACCAAAGTTGTGTGTAACTCTTATTTATATTAAGTAAGTTATTTTATAAATGTTATAAGGTTAGGCCGGGGATTGACGACTTTAAAGGTCAGGGAGCCCCTGGGAGTTCGAAGTAACGGGAAGGGGCCTTGACCGTTGAAGGAATAGGCCTAGCGTTTTTGGATTGGTTAAGAACGGGTAAGGGGCGGGGTTAGCACGCGCTACTACGCACTTAAAGAAAAGAGCGGGAGAATCTGTCATCAGATTGTTAAGAAAACTTCTGTGGAAAGTGCTCCCTCCCTTTCCTAAGTTTTTGGTGTTCCTTCCTTGTCTTGTGTTCGTCACAGCAAGGCGGGGGTGCTAGTTCCCAGACAAATATTTTAAGCAATATGGCCAAGTGATTTGAAGGATTTTAAGAAGTTGCCTCTCCATGGGGTGAGCGGGCAACTGGTTTTATAGGGACAAGGGGTTCCCTATTAAAGTGGAGGTGTGCTTGGTACGGACTCAACGTGGATATAGTTGAGTCCAGTTTTTGAATAACGGCCATCTTATTTTTTGTGGGTTTGGGAACTAGCACCGCTGTGGGGAATTGACATTATGTTTTGATGTTGAATGTTATTTATGAACATCAGGTATGTTCTGTTTAAAGGTGTAAAGATGTTTTATTATATTTAATATTTAACTTATGTTATTAATAAAATGGCTGCAGCCAATTTTATACCAAAGTTGTGTGTAACTCTTATTTATATTAAGTAAGTTATTTTATAAATGTTATAAGGTTAGGCCGGGGATTGACGACTTTAAAGGTCATGTGTGTTCTAATTCCATTTTTTGTAAGTTTTTTGATGTGCCCTCCTTTAGAGGGCTGTGGCCTAAAAAAGGAGACTGTACAGCAGGAATTGTGTTGTCATTATTGACTGAGTCATTTCTTAGGGCTCCATGTACTAAGCCGTCAATTCATCCGTCATTTTAGTCGCGGCTAAACTCGCCGTTACTCGCCGCGGGCGAAATGGTGTCCGCTGTAGCTATGTACTAATAATCCCACAACAAATAGACACCTCTAGCCCGCCGCGAGCAGTGGCGGAATATTGATAAATTTGACGCCTCGCTCGCCGCGAATAAGCTGATGTACTTAACTTTCAGTTCAATTGTCTGGCCAATTGTTAACACGTGACATGTAAGGTGTCATGAACGTCATAGTAGAAGCGGGAATAGAATTTTGCTCCTATAAATGGACAAGTTTTCTAAACAACTTTATTATTGTTCCAAAATTTTTGGAGAGTAATTACAGAGCGCTCGTTTTTGAGATCTTTATTTACTATTTCGATATGGCTTCATCTGGATCTGAAACCGCTTCAAAATCCAAGAATCCTCACTTTTCTCATCAGCAAAACGTCGTTTTGATTGATATGATTATTGACTCTTATGATTATTTGTTTGGATGTCGTGTCAAACAGACAAATTTTTCTAGAAGGAAGCAGATCTGGCAAAGGATCAGCGACGCTGTTAGTGCCCAGGGTCCAGGAAAAAAGGATGTCGATCAGCTGAAGAAGCGTTACAACGACATTAAACGCTTCGCCAAAGCTAAATTGGCCAGAGAGAAAAATTCGGCACGTGCTACCGGAGGTGGACCAGCATATGTGGCAGACCTCAATGACTATGAGCAGAAGCTTGTTCAGCGTCTGGGACCGGAGATCATCACTGGCATAACGGATGATTGTGACAGTGATTTAAGAGGTAAATGTACAACATAGTTGACGTAAATGTTCTTTTTAAAGTTATGATAGGTTATTGTCTCCAATATATATTTCTTTAAAATAACATTATCTGACTTCTTACGCTTCAGTATCCTATATGCCATCTAGGCCCCAAATACTGTAATCATTTATGTCGCATATATGTATAAGGGATTGTACAAGCCATTTAGGCCCCAAATACTGTAATAATTTATCTCGCATATATGTATAAGGGATTGTACAAGCCATTTAGGCCCGAAATACTGTAATAATTTATCTCGCATATATGTATAAGGGATTGTACAAGCCATTTAGGCCCCAAATACTGTAATCATTTATGTCTCATATATGTATAAGGGATTGTACAATAATAGTATTGTTATACTGCCTTTTTTTTAATGGTCTAACGGAACTAAAGATTTGTTGATTATTACTATAGTGATCCCTAAAGATAACACCCATGTGTTTATTTTCAAACCAGTATTGCATAGAAACCTTAAAGAGATAATGACAATAGAAATAATGTAATTTGAAACTTTAAAATAATATTGTATGTCCGACATTAATCATGAGACTAACCCCAGATCACATGCCTTCTTAAATTTCTGATCTATTGACTTCCATGTTGCGTTATTTCACTATAGAATATTATTGTTAGCATCTTTCAAAATTGTTCTCCGCTTTATAAACATACATTTTTCAGATATAGCTATGCACATAGTTGACGCAGTCACATGAACCATCTATGTGCATCAACCAATGATCATTTACTGTGCCTGTATAGATTTGCTTTTCCTCAAAGTATAAAAATCCAATGAATGCAAAAACATAATACATTTAAATATTTTTAAAAATGCATTTTCTTATGCAATTTGTAAAGGTAATTATTTTTTTTCATGTCCCTTTAAAGGGCCACTAAACCCAAAATCTTTTATTAATGATTCGGATAGAGAATTGAAATTTAAACAACATATTACTTCAATTTTCTAGATATTCTTAGTTGAAGAAAAATAAATACACATGTTGAGCCAATCACACGAGGCTTCTTTGTGCATCAATCAAATGCTTTTCAACAAAGAATATCTATAGAATAAAACAAATTAGATAATATAAGTAAATTATAAAGATGTTTATAACTGCATTCTCTTTCCAAATCATAAAAAAAGGTGGTTGGCATGTCCCTTTAATGATTGAGCCTGCATTCACTGCTGTAATTATTATTATTAACAGTTTTAACTTTCAGTTTCAAATATAAATAAAAATAAACCTAATTTTTTTTTTAATTTTTTTTTTTTTAAGCAATGCCAACAACAGCAGAGCCTGTGAGGAGTAACGAGGTGCCCACTTGTTCTACTTCTTCTTCTGCGGTTTCGAGACCACCCGGTGCAGCTGTTTCAAGACCTTCGGACAGTTTTACACATGGACAATTTATACGCTCATCATCTAATGTTACACACACAACTTCCTCGGCGGACACACTTCCGGATCTAAGGACCAGCACTCCACAAACTGGTGTTGGTAGAGCAACTGGTAAGTACTTTACAAATGAATAATTTCAATGTTGTGTGTTTTATCTCTTTTATCTCTCAATTTTTTTTTTGTAATTTTTTTTTTAAATGTCAAATGTCATTATTGACATATTCTATTTCGAGATCTTGTACATATTTTTTTAAATGAGGATTCTTGTAGAGCATGCATGCTATTTTAATCAACTTTCAATTTTTTTTAAAATTTATCATTATTTTCTTTTTGAGAATTGATCATAGTATTACATAAGAAAGCTGATAGAAATTCCATGCAATATATCTTATTCTCAAAAAGATTATTTTTGCTTCAGTGTCCAGTTAATTGCAAAATACATTTCCATTAATAATTTCGAATATATCGTTACATTGACAAAAAAGCATTTTATTTATTTATTTTTATGTTATTTATTTTTTTATAGGTGATTTGGGACGTCTTTTCCAGAGATTGACTGGACATTCATCTCCATTATTTGATGGTATGTATCACATATGTATATATATATATAATATAACTTAAATTGGTGTATGACGGTTGTATCTGCTCTCTCCTTCTATTCTATTTCTGCAAGTGGTTTTATAACATTTTATTTTTATTTACTAACAATTTGTTATGTCTTGATCTAGAAGAAGAAAACTCATCAAGGGAGATCACTATCAATCTCATGCCGATAGTGGAAAATCCCATTCAAGATGAACCACCAGGAGGGCATGATGGAAGTGAGACTCCGGATATTCTTGAAGATTTGGGAGATGCGCAACCGGATGAAATTCACACACCAGAAAACATTGAGGAACCTGTTGAAACACAGGCACCACCAATTGAACTGCAAACAGGTGGTGTAAATATTGACAATACACCGGCAGAAGGACAATTTGGCGATGTTGCATTGAGGGAAATGTTGACACTGGCAAGGCAATACAGAGAGGACCACAGAGAAATGCTGAATATTATTAACACTAATATTGAACGCTGGGCTGCTCTGTCAGAAAAAAATGTGGAAATCGAAAGGCAAAGGAATGAGATAGAGATGCAGAAATTACAGCTGCAAAGAGAGATGTTCCAGTGGCAGAGGCAGATGGATGAAGAGAAAAACCATCAAATTAACAGAGCTTTGAGCATCAGCGAAAGGACATTACAATCTCTGTTGGCTATTGTCAGTGAAAGGGAGGCGACAACAGACCCAAAGAGGCAACGTCTGGAGTGAACATTTTTTATTATCTAGTCACTGTTAATTTTTTTACTCTGTATATTGTGTACAAAGTTATTGTTTGTGTATTTTTAAGGGACACTGTACTCAAATTTTTTCTTTTGTGATTCAGATAGAGCATGCAAATTTGATCATAGGAGTACATTTGAAAGTTGCTTAAAATTGCATGCTCGATCTGAATCACAAAAGATAAAATTTGGATACAGTGTCCCTTTAAGTTTAAAATGTTAGTCACTGTTAATTTTTTTACTCTGTATATTGTGTACAAAGTTATTGTTTGTGTATTTTTAAGGGACACTGTACTCAAATTTTTTCTTTTGTGATTCAGATAGAGCATGCAAATTTGATCATAGGAGTACATTTGAAAGTTGCTTAAAATTGCATGCTCGATCTGAATCACAAAAGATAAAATTTGGATACAGTGTCCCTTTAAGTTTAAAATGTTAGTCACTGTTAATTTTTTTACTCTGTATATTGTGTACAAAGTTATTGTTTGTGTATTTTTAAGGGACACTGTACTCAAATTTTTTCTTTTGTGATTCAGATAGAGCATGCAAATTTGATCATAGGAGTACATTTGAAAGTTGCTTAAAATTGCATGCTCGATCTGAATCACAAAAGATAAAATTTGGATACAGTGTCCCTTTAAGTTTAAAATGTTAGTCACTGTTAATTTTTTTACTCTGTATATTGTGTACAAAGTTATTGTTTGTGTATTTTTAAGGGACACTGTACTCAAATTTTTTCTTTTGTGATTCAGATAGAGCATGCAAATTTGATCATAGGAGTACATTTGAAAGTTGCTTAAAATTGCATGCTCGATCTGAATCACAAAAGATAAAATTTGGATACAGTGTCCCTTTAAGTTTAAAATGTTATTATTTAATAAAGACAAATTTTTTTATGGCCAAAAAAAAAGTTTATTTACATAAATTCAAACTCAATTTTGATTCTTCAACACAAAACTTTTTCTCAGTTATTAATCATGACAAAACAAAAAATGAAATCAAATTACATATTTACGGTATAAAAAATCTACTTGCTCCATTAACATTGCCAAAGTTGCCCTAATTTTAGAAATTTTTTGTTTGACATGATCTTCTAGACAACTCTGAGTACTTTTGTCTGCAGTCTCAATAGTTGATGTTGAAGATAAATCTGTAGAAAAATAAATGAAAAGCAAAATTTAATTCAATTGTCATATACATATTCAATGTATGATAGGGTTTTTCATCACAAATATTACCTCCTGATGTGCTGTTATCTACGTTATCTACTATATTAGCTTCTACACTTATGTCCACTCCTTTAAAGCTTTCATCTGAGCCAACTCCTATTTGAAATATACAATATATGTATTAGTTAAAACTTGTATTTTCTTAGATTTAAGATTACTGAGTATGAAACATACCTTTATCTACCATCATTGTTGGTAAAACTTCTATCCTTGGTTGAGTATCATCTGAAGTTAATGCTTCAAATATTGTCACACTATCTGGATTTTGAAATTCTTCCATTTCCATACTAGTTTCCATTTCTTCCATGGTAATATCTATGAACGAAATTACAAAGATAGAAAACTATTAAATCAAAAACCTTGTATATATTATTTAAAACAATAATAATAATAATCATTACAAGTGACATAGAAACCAATTTCTAAGTTTCATGATTCAGATAGTGCATGCAATTTAAATAAACTTTATATTTTACTTCATTCTTTTTGTATCTTTATTTGAAAAGCAAGAATCTAAGTTTAGATGCCAGCCCATTTTTGGTGAACCAACTGTGTTGTACTTGATAATTGGACAGAACCAATCAAAGAGTGCTGTCCATGGTGCTCAACCAAAAATTGGCTGGCTCCTTAGCTTAGATGCCCTCTTTTTCAAATAAAAATAGAAAGTAAATGAGGAAAAAAATGATAATAGAAGTAAATTAGCAACTTGATTAATATTGCATGCTAAAACTTTTTAAGCCAAAACCTAAAATATATGATTTAAAATTTAAATAATAAGTCATTACCTGTCTGTGTCTCTTTATGACAAATTGCATATGGATTTGGAGATAATTCAATATCCAATAGTGTTATTGGCAAAGGTGGAGAAAGAGCTTCACTTCTGGGTGTTTGCACCAACATTGACCTTAAGTAGCGTGGTGGGTGTGCACACTTCATTCTCCTACTTCTCATATCTATAAACATATATATAAGAAAAAAATTTAATAAAAAAAATTGAAATAATTATGCTGCATGCTTACTTTTCTAACATGTTTCAATGTTATATAGTAATATATTTATATTTTATTCTACTAACTCAGTTCTGCATGTTTCAATGTTATATACTAATATAGTTATATTTTACTCTACTAACTCATTTTTGTATGCTAAGTTTTCTAACCTTTTAAGTGTATATAGTTATATAGTTAAATTTTAATCTACTAACTCAGTTCTGCATGCTAACTTTTGTAACTTTTTGCAATTGTATATACTAATATAGTCAAAGTAACAGTCAGGAAATATTATTTTCCTGGATTCGTCAATGATGACGCAGTTCAAAAATAAACCCTTTTTTTATATTATTAAAAATTATTTCATATATAATTTTGAAACTTACATGTCCTTATCAATCTTCGAATCGATTTATAGCACTTCGGTTCTCTTCTCTTCAAATCACTATATTTTCTAAGACACTGTCGTCTTGTTCTTTTAATTTTTGAAATACGATGCATTCTTCTCAGCATCTCGTATATAATTTTGTCTCGGCATTCCTGTCTCACTCCCCTCACACCACCAATCCGTTTAGGGAAATATTTATCCATGGCATAAACTAATATCACCAATTCTCCAGCACCAAAAGGTTCAGGACGCGACATGTTTGACGATGACGTGATTAATCGTTATGTCAATCATTAGCGCATTGATCCAGATATGTATCCCCGAAAAATAGAGAAAAATATAATGTATATGTAGATTAATGTATTTTATGAAGGTTTGTAAATATCGATGTTTATAGTTATTACAAATGATATTTGTTTCATATACATTTTCTTTGTTTCAGATGTGTTGATATGTATTAAAATTTACTTTGTTTTACAATTGTTATTTTGTTTCTAAACATTTTCTTTGTTTCAGATGTGTATGTATTAACATTTATACTTTGGTTTACAATAGTTATTGTTTCTAAACATTTTTTTATTTGTTTCAGATGTGTTTTTATGTATTAAAATTTAATTTGGTTTACAATTTTTATTTTGTTTCTAAACATTTAATTTTTTTAAGATGTGTTTATATGTATTAAAATGTTGTTTGGTTTACAATTGTTATTTTGTTTCTAAACATTTTCTTTGTTTCATATGTGTTTATATGTATTAGAATTTATTTTGGTTTACAATTGTTATTTGGTTTCTAAACATTTCCTTTTTTTTCAGATGTGTTTATATGTATAACAAGTTACTTTGGTTTACAATTGTTAATATATAATGTTTAAAGATTATAATTTTGTAATAAAATAATTTATTTTGCCATTATTTTCTATATGCCACTATTCTTTTAACAAATCTTGAATGCAAAAATATATTATAAAGGTTAAGAAAATAAGTGCTAAGAGTAAGCCCTTAAGGTATTTATTTGAATATGGGAAAACCTAGTAGCTGTTAAAAATAGAGGTTAGAATAAAACAAATAAAATTAGCAAGTCTTTTTTAACTCAAAAATCCAATCTGATAACATAAAGCACTGTTGAATATACTGTCGCTTGTTACAGCTACAATTCAATGACACAATACAATGAATTAGCATCAGCTATGGAGGGATTACATTACAATAATCACATATGTAAAAGAGTGAGAGCAGCTGTAGACACTAGTGTGATGTCACAAAGACAATGTATTACCTATAATATATTGTCTGTAATAACTTTGATCATAAACTTTATTTATTTGAAACCTTTGATAATTGAAGATCAACAACTGTTATGTATTTAACTGTTTATCATGAGTGATTTTTAATAACCTTAACTCTTAAAAAAAAATGGAGACAAGTTAATAAAGAAAGTTTTTTATTGATCAACTGAAACTTTAATCCTCAAACACAAAATATTGTTCTGAAACCATGTCCCTTGTTGCATTTCCACGCCTATTAGCTTGTTCGACACATATTTCTTCTGGTAAATCATCAGTATCTATTGGATCTTCATCTTCTAATGGACAGCCTCTTTTAATTGCAATATTGTGCAGTATGCAGCAAACCAATATAATTTTGGCAACTTTCTCTGGTGCATACTGCATAGCACCACCAGAACGATCAAGACATCGAAACCGCATTTTCAAAAGACCGAAAGTCCTCTCAATAATCCCCCTGGTAGATCGGTGAGCTTCATTGAAACGTACTTGACTTCTGGTCTGTGGGTTGTTATAGGGAGTCAACAGCCATTCTGTACATGAGTACCCTCCATCTCCTAATAGAAGATATAATAAATATAAATATTAATATAAGAATAATTATAAAGATTCAGAACTATACAATACAATTAAACTATACAGATTACAGTCGACAAATTGGGCGCAATTTTGGTACATTGAAATGAGAGACATATTAGACGCCAGTTATGCTTACCTAGAAGCCATCCGTCAGGCATATTTCCCTCCTCGAACTTCCGGTATAACCCAGTCTGCCTTAAAATGTAAGAATCATGACAGGATCCAGGAAAGTTAGAACGGACACTGATAATCCTCATGTGGGGGTCACAGACCATCTGGACATTCAAGGAATGGAAATGCTTTCGATTCCTATAGATCTCCTCACGAGCTTGAAGTGGTCTTACAGCAACATGGGTACAGTCTATGGCACCTAGGACATTGGGCATCCCAGCCATCCTATAGAAATTTGACTTGATAGATTGCCATTCTTCAGGGGTAGATGGCAAACAAACATATCGATGAAAAATAACCATCATAGCCCCTATTACTTTGGATAAGTGGCGTGAAAAAGCAGATTGACTCATTCCAATAATGACGCTAGAAACTGCCTGAAAGGAGCCTGTTGCAAAAAAATGCAATGCCGCTAATAGTTTGAGAAGTCCCGGAATAGCTTGTGAACGAGCAGTCATCGGCTCCAAATGATCTTCAATCTCTCGATACAGGTATAATATCGATTCACGATCAAGCCGGAATCTTTGTATGATCTCTCGGTCAGAAAGGCCGTGCAAACCAACCCGTGGAAGGAATACACGGGGGACTCGAACTCTCCTTCTTCTAACCAATCGATTAGCTACATTTCCAGTATTCTGTCTTCTAGCCCGGATTCGCATCAAACGGAGAATAAACAAAAACAGAATTCTCTCCATAGCTGCTGAAATGAACAATGTAAGTACAATGCTGATATTACTGCCTTTTATATATGTCTAGACTGGCGTCTAGAGTGACTTTCCTATTGTTTTGTACCTTGCCCGCCACCTAAAAGGTGGCGAGGCAAAAATAACGAGGTGGGAGCGGAAATTGACGCGAGCGGACAAATAGATTTTTTAGTACATTCGTTTTTGGCGAGTTGGTGGTCAAATGTGTCTAATTACAGTAAAAAATGGAGAGGTAGCGAGGTATGGCGGATAAGTACGCTCGCAATTTTAAAGATGCGAGTTTTTACATAATTGACGGCTTTGTACATATCAGTTTGCGAGTTTGGGCGCGAGATTTGTTGCGGGTAGCTCGCTGACTGCTTAGTACATGGAGCCCTTAAAGGTAAAAATCTATTGTGTGTTGGTGTTGATAATTCCCTTTGCTCTTCTCTATGTTGTCTCCATCTGTAGTTACCCCTATGTTTGGGATATTCCCAATTATTATTCCTGAAAGTGTCATCATCCTCACGATGATAGTGGTTAGGATTATAATTGTTGTGATAGTAATTGTGGCGATTGTGGCTAAAATGCCGGTTATGATGATTTTGGTGGTAATGATTGGGGTAATTATAGGAATTTTGATTGTAATAGTTTCTGTTTTGACCATTATAATTACGTCTGTTGTGATTATTGAAATTTTCCTTGTTAAGGTTGTGATTATAATTAAAATTAGTGTGATTTGTATGATGGGATAGGTTTTGTTGATTTGAATTTCTAAAAGGGTTGTCGTTTTTATTCACTGTGTGGGATCTTATAGGGTCTTTTTGGTTTAGCTTTTCTTGAGTGTTTGTATTTTTTTCAGTGCTATCCTTAATGTCCCTTTCCATTTTCCCCCATTTAGATCTTAATAGGTCTTTATTTAGATTGTCTAGTTTATTAATTATTACCCTTTGTTTCTCCTTGAATTCTGTCTCTTCCCTCATTCCCTTAAGTTTTTCTTTCAGTTCTGAGATGTTACCTTCTATAACTTTCAAGGTTTCCTTAGGTGATTTTTTTTAAATTTCTATCAGACCGTTAGAGGCTGTGTTCAGCGTATTAGTCCATTCTAACTGTAATTCATCACTTAAAATAAAAGTACAATTTTTATTAATCTGTAATCCCCTGGGAATAATGCCTTTACTAGTATATCTATTTAAAAAGACCAGCTCCATCTTCTGTTTCAATTCTTTAGTCATAGCTGATTCTAAATCATTCATAAGATCAGATAAATTGAGCAAGGAGTTATAGCTTTGTTGATTAAGAATATTCTCATTGTTTAACTCTGAATATATTTTGTCTCTAAAATCAAAGAGATCTTCCATATTGAAATATATATATATATATATATATATATATATATATATATATATATATATATATATATATATATATAAAAAGCTCGTTAAAATTGTGCTAAATACCGATACCGATAAATATACGGATACGATAAATATATGACTGAATCATACCGACTCTTGAATGATGAAAAGACTTATCAAATAATGTCTATGAATCCCACTGATAAATTTACAAAAATACTCAATAACATTCTAATTGAAGGTAAAAGTAAAGGGTTATTAAATGAGAAAGAATTTAATTATTTAACACCCAAACACTCTAAAATTCTCATATTTTACTTCCTACCCAAAGTCAACAAATGTTTAATAAACCCACCAGGGAGGCCGATTATATCGGGTATCAACTCCAGCTCAGCAAATCTATCCCAATATATAGACCGATTCCTGCAACCCTATGTAATTAAACGCAAATCACACTTAAAGGGACAGTCTACACCCTATTATAAGTGTTACTCACCTGTTGAAACACATGAAACTAGCGTTCTTAATTTGGTCCATGCTACAGCTGCTTGAAAGTTGTACCTGTATTCTTGTAAAACATTTATTTTCTAAACTGCCTAAAATGGCCGTCAAGCTCCGCCCCTCTCGTGTCTATGTTAGGTTATCTATATTATTAGCTAATTGACATCGACTCGCAAATTAGTTCTCTTGAACGCGCATACTGATTTGCGCATGCGTAGTTAATACATAGGAGTGTTGCTGCCTATGCAGTCCGTGTTAGTTTTACTTTGTAATATTGGTTCCGGTTTCATAAAGCTTATTTTGTATTGCGGTATGTTAATTTTATCTTTTGAAAATATCTATATATATATTTGTTATTCATCATATTTGATATAATAAGCGTATATTGCCAATAAGTATATTTCACAACAATACTAAGAACAACGCCTTTTTATCCGAATATAGCTATGTTAAATGAACTCTCACGCCTCCCCATTTTCTATCTCAACAATCCTAATATATTCTCCCTGTATTTATTGCTCTCTCTTGGTCTCTTCCCGAACAGTCCCTAACCTTCACAACCCGCAATCACTTTCAAACCTGCCTCCTTCACTCACACTTATCTTGCACAAAGCTGCAGCTTCTAATGTTAATATATATATATATATCAATAAATAATAAAGTAAATTTAAACTGGAAGCACCACAGATGCTTTCTCTGTCTAAATATCTCAATGCACTCTAAAATATATATCTCTTTTTATGTTAATGCATTGTGTTATTGGATGGTAATATGTTAGGATGCTGGAGACACTTGCTTTAGAGGAAGGGGATATGTGATTATCCTGCAGATGAATGCATTATTTGAACAGGATATATTAGAACGGTGCAGGAATCTACATAATAATGATTATTCAGCATGGATAACAATTATTTAACCGGTTAGAGTTCCTGTGTGAGCTACCTGAATTGGATAACCCTTCTTCTCACTCCGCACCTGTACAATGCTTTCAGCAGATAGGCGAGTATAGTGTGTTTTTAACTTGTGCTTTTTTACATGTCAATAAATTATACGCTTAGAGTAGCGTGTGCACTCTCTCCTGTTTTTGTTTTAATTTGTCTAGATATTAGGGTGGTGTCCAGAATACCCCCACCTCTATGTGAGAACTGCACCGACTGAAGTAGAAGACAGATGGACCCGAGTGTGGAACACTGTTCTTTTTTCCAAAGTACTGTATACACCTTTTAAGTGACACCCACAGATGTGTGTGGGCTTGGGTACAGACTATCTTTTGTTGCACAATTGGGCTTGGTGGACAGTTTATTGACAATTTTTTACTTGCATCTGGTAATTATTTGAGGAGCTTAATTGTTAGAAGATGCTGCAATTATATATTCATATTGACGAATTATAAATAAAAATGTCTGTGTGTAAAATGGATTATGTTAAGACTACATATCTTTGTATGATTTTAAGCTTATTATGATCATGAGTAGCTGAAGAAAACACAAGATAAATTGTGCTAAGACTCCAATAAGAGGTCACGTAATAGTTGGATGTCTTATAACAAGTACATCTTTTGTGTCAGAAACAGTATTGATTGCTGCATATCACAGGGCGGTGGTGGTTTAGCCTTGTTCTTTGTTGCGCCTATTCTTGTGCATGTACAAGGTCAATATTAATCCAACTACATCCCTGATGTCCACAAATTAGATCTTCTCTCATTTTCTTTGGACAAAATATGCAAATATATACCATACATTAATATGAAAAAAATCGCTGTCCAGACGTACCTTAAAAAATGTGTAAATATGTTCTCCTGAGGGATGTTGTAGGTGTAATCAAACTTTTTTTTTAATTTTAAAATTCAGATTTGGTTTAAAACAAAATTGGAATTGCAGTAAATGTGGTATTTTTAATTACTTCATTGAGCCGAGTCTAAAAGAAAAGTAAGGTATGGGCATAATACAAGATGGGCATGAACAAGAGTCACGATTCAGATGGACCATATCTCTTCATTTTATTTTAAATGTTGGCTCTTTTATTAGGAACAAAGTGACCTCAAAGGCTTGGTTGACACTGACAGACATACAACTCTCCTCACAAAGGGGTTTGCAAGTCTTTGTCCTATAGCTCTACTCAGATTGAGCTTGACCATTCTTATTGTTCCTTAGAAAGGAATTGATTTATTCTTCATCCTTACTCTTCTAGATTGAAAACTTGGAGGCTTTAGAAAAAGTAATAAGTAATTGATTAAAAATAGTAAAACCACACAAGGGATGAGGATTTGCTTCTGCTGTTTGTACAGTTGTGACTTATGTAATTGAATAAAAAGGAGTCAAAATTATTGTGTGCATTGTTGAACAGTCTGTTTTCATTTTGCGCTCTGATTATTTTATCAACGCTGGAAGATGAAGAGATCTATTGAGCATATTCAAGAAAAAGCTTGTGGACAAGTTATGAGGTTTAGATACTATTCAAGAATAAGATTAGTTTATGGTACCTTAATAGAATATTATAGATCCATAAAAGGTGGCAAAATATCAATTATTTGTAGTCTTTGATAAATTTCACAATTTGAAAAAAATAATCATTAAAAAAAAATCATGGTGTAAATCATTGTCAAGTGATTTGATTTGCTATCAGTAGAGCAATCAGTAACATAAATTATTAGCTACCACATTTATATACAACATTTTTCTTTAAGAAAATATATATATATATGTTTTATAAAACAAAACAAAAAATTAGTTTAAAGAAAAATTACAGCACATGCCCTTAGTGTTAAACATGAGGATATGTAGACCACATGAATACACACCAATGGCACTAGTATAGGAGAAGAAGAATAGGGGTATTAAATAAAGATAATTATATAAATGATGGGTAATTGTTTGAGGGAGGAAAGAACACTAAAGTATGGCACGACCAAACCAGACAAATAGAGATAAGATTAGCACGATAGATAGAAACATTCTATATACAAATAGATAATGGTAGATAGATACGGAAGGATAGACAGATATATATATATATATATATATATATATATATAAAGATACAGATAAATATAGATAAATAGATAGATAGAGATACAGATAAATAGATAAAAAGATAGCTAGAGATACAGATAAATAGATAAAAAGATAGATCAAAGTATGTAGGTGATTAAAATCTAGAGCAAAAAAATTATTAAATTGGATCATGGTTTAACATTTTGTAGAGACTTGATAAATCAAGCTAATGCTGAAGACTGCAGGTGAAAGATGAACGGCTTTAAGAGAGAGCATTATTATAATTGTCTGGACACTCTAGCTTTCCTTATCCAGTGAGGGGTCATTTTAAATAGTTTATTGTTAAGGAGAGCACTGGGGGAGGCAAGGTAATAAAATGGGAACACTAGAAGTGTTTTTGCAGTTTCAGATAATCAGATAGTGGGAGGAAGTTGTTACGTTATGGCAATCCGCACAATAGTGTAGGATCAAAAGCCTCTTATAAAAATGTAAAACTAAGGAAGTATCGGCAATGTCAGATAGAGCAGCCCTCCTCCGCTAGTTGCTTCTTTAAACTACTATATATCATCTGATGTGATTAACCCCACGGCTTCCAAAATATATGCAAAGAAATAAAGTGCTGTATTCTGTTAGCCATTTGGAGTAGGTGGTGTAGAGGAGTGGCTAATGTGTTAAAGAAGTTCACAGTGGCACTGCTAGCAAAGAGTAGTGGTGCATCGGTAAGCCCTGCTCGTCTCCTCTTCAAGAGTATACACTTTCTGGCAATATAATAAAAATATTGCAGGACGATCATCAAAATCCACTGGATGGTGCGCACAGGGATTTGACATGGGGAGATTAAAAATAATAGAATGAACATAAAAGTGTTCATATAATGCAATAAGCATTTTAGAAATAATGTATTTTTAAAATATATTATACGGTTGTTATATGATACAATATAAAAAGTATATTTTATAATATATATTAAATTAAAGGTTAATATGTACATAAGAACAATATGCAGTGAAATGGAAAGAAATCAAGAAGCAGTTGTCAAAAAATAATATTGTAAACAATATTGAGCAATGACAATTTCAAAATACATAGATCAAAAACTATCTTGAATGCTATAACTTTGTGCATACATAACAGCTTCGCTTACTAAATTATTATCACATATGATACGATTTTTATATATATATATGAAAATAATAATAAAATATGGTAATATTAGGATGGTATGAATTAAAGTCTACTCGAACGCAATTACATTAAAACCATAAAGATCATATTGAAACCTCTTAATATGAACAATAATTTGAAACAAAGTTTAACTTTACTATGTATACTAAAAGAATTATAACATTTAATACAATGTAAAAATTTTATTAAATACATTTTAAAAAAGCATTGCACAAGAAATAAAACTGCCAAAAAAGTCAAGCCAATGCTGAAAAAAAGCAAGTAAAATATAGTGACTTCAAAAAAAATTAAGAACGGTCCGTCATCGAATACAATCCGCTGCTTTAGAGGCTACAAAAAACAAAATGAGCTTGCGCTGTAACAGACAACAGCATTCAAAAAAATCAGACGTGCACTATTATACTGGTCACATACGATAGCCACAATATGGACAAGAATGACCCATAGGGTGGAGCTTGACGGCCATTTTAGGCAGTTTAGAAAATAAATGTTTTACAAGAATACAGGTACAGCTTTCAAGCAGCTGTAGCATGGACCAAATTAAGAACGCTAGTTTCATGTGTTTCAACAGGTGAGTAAGACTTATAATAGGGTGTAGACTGTCCCTTTAAAAGATTCCACCCAAGCATTAAATATTTTAAACTCCGTAAAATGGGAAGAAGGTATGATAATCGCCACATGCAATGTATCATCCTTATATACCGTAATTAATCATCAACAAGGATTACTAGCAGTCAAACATTTTTTAGATAAAGATATTAATATGGAGCCCCAACAAAGAGATTTTTTACTTAAAAGCATCAAATATATATTGGAGCAAAATTATTTCTCCTTTGATAACAAGTTCTATAGGCAAGTGGAAGGAACAGCTATGGGTACGAGGTTCGCACCAAGTTACGCAAATCTTTTTATGGGTGTCTGGGAAGAGAATTTCTTTAATGACGACCTTCTCGGTGCGAACCTCGTACTCTATAAGCAATATATTGATGACCTGTTGATTATATGGAGGGGTCCAGAAAAAGAATTAACAGAGCTCTTTGAGAAAATGAACATAAACAGCTATGGACTAAAATTTGTCTGCAATTACAGTTATACTAATGTAAATTTCTTAGATTTAGAAATTATGGTCATTAATAATAAAATAGAAACAAAAACTAATTTTAAACAAGTTGACTGCAATAACCTAATACATGCAGAAAGTTGTCATCTAAAAGCATGGAAAGACAACATCCCATATGGACAAACCTTACGTATTAAAATAAATTGTTCTAGAATTGAAGATTTTGAGAATATGGTCATTATTCTAGCAGAGAAATTTGAAGATAGAGGATACGAGAAAGCCATAATTAACAATGCTGTTGAAAAAGATCAACTAACCAATAGGAACAATCTACTAGAATATATAATTAAAGAAAAAAAGACCAATGATAAAATTCAAATTCCTTTTATTACAGACTTTAATGCTGACCATATCCTTATTAAGAAAATAATAAGAAAACACTGGTACCTCCTTAAAGAGGATAATATAATTGGAGATAAACTAGCAGATAAACCTACTTTCATTTTCAAAAAAGCAAGAAACTTCAGATCCATGCTAGCTCCTAGTGAACTGAAGGTAAAAAATAAGGAGAAAATACAGACAGATATGGATGGAAGGATTCCAACAGGTTTCTTTCCTTGTTACACATGCAAGGCATGCAAACACAGCTCTAAGATAAAGGCCCTTACAATAAACAGCTCTGAGGACAACTTTAATATAAAAGAAGTAATAAGATGTACACACAGAAACATTATTTATGCATTGAAATGTTCGTGCAATCTGTTCTATTTTGGTGAAACCACCAGATGTCTCAAGAATAGGATTAGAGAACATCTTTTGAGTATAGAAAAGGGTAGAGAAGATACATCACTATACAAGCACTTTAAAGAGATACATCACGGCAACACCAAAGCTTTGAGCCATTGGGGAATACAAAAAATGAAGGGACATTGGAGAGGGGGTAACACAGAAAAGACACTTTTAATAAAAGAAGCTGAGTTAATTTACAAGTTTGACACTCTATTCCCAAAAGGTCTCAACTCAGAACTGGACCTATCACCTTTTCTATTTGAATAGACATTTTTTTGCTGACACTTTACTCTTTTAGGTTTATATTTATTATTTCATTTATACTCTTGTATTTTTATTTTTATTTTCATCCAAAAATAGTGCACTATCCCTAAATCAGGACAGATTGTGTAAATTATATATTTGGTCCTTTTACACAATTTAATAAAATAAAAGATTTCCTTTACACATCCTTTGACTTACTACTATTATGATCCCTAGGACACAAATAGGATAATCTCTCATAGAACCAGTATGGAGCTGGAATTATATTCTTTCACATGATCTAAATATCTCTTGTACTAATAAACACTTGACACCTTAATTCTGCATCTCCAAGTAACTATTCACATTTCCTTTATATCTTATCTCCACTTATTTTTCTTTAGAGTGAGATTTATATATATATTGGTAGACTGACCATACGTCCCGTTTTGAAAGGGACAGTACCGTTAATTTATGTTTTTTCCCCTGTCCCGTCTTTTCTTTATTAATAGTCATTTTGTCCCGTTTTGAGGGTTATCAGACCGTGCGGGCAGCGCAAGTGTAATTTTTTATTGCACACACACAATGGGGAGGGCAGTTTTTTTGAACTGCAACCGGGTTAGGGTTGGGTGGCCGTGCCCACATGATCCACAGCATGCAGTCTTCATGCAGTCTTAGCAGTCTATGCTGCCTGTGCTCTTCAAAATTAGGGGCGTGTCATTGATAGGTGCCTATAAAGAGTCAGTGACAGCAGGTCAGTACTCAGTCGTGAGCTGTCAGACTGAGCCTAGGAGGGAGACTGGTCACTGTTCAGCGTGAGGGAAGTTAGATTACTAGCTAGCTCAGCTGCAGTAGTGCCAATACTTTACTAGTAACTTACACTAAGGACAGGCTCAGCACAGGGGTCGGCAGGAGTCGGACTAAAAATATCTGAGATTCAGTCAGTCATCATCTGGATCTGATGTGATGATCAATCATCTGCCTTTAGCCGCTGCCTCACCATCATCCGAATTATAAGCTGACCTGACCATCACCAGACACCAGAGAGATAATTCTTGTTGCCATCTTCTTCTTGTTTGTGTCACAGACGTGTGAAGTGAACATACAAACTAGTGTTATGGTCTGGTCTGGAAGTAGATCGATTCAACTGTCTACAGTCTATGTTCTGAACTTCAGCTTCTGCAAGAATTGTGCACGGCCAGGGTAAGACCAGTGTCTGTGCCTGGCAATCAATTAAATTAAATTAATTGTCATTTATTATATCATATGCTTATTATTATTATGCTGCTGCAGTGCTGGTTGTAGTACAGGCGTTATAAATAACGGTTATTATCAAGTAACTATGTAGTTCCACATTTTTATCAGTTCTTCCACCATTTACATGTGTAACAATGATTTTGGGCAACTCGGCTAAAAAAAATCTACAACTACTATCCAGATATTCAAACCAAACGCAAGTTCAGAGGCTTTTACCCTTTAAAATCAGTTAATATGGAGGAATTTGCCTTGACACCATAGGATAATCTCACTTTTTCAAAGCATGTTTGTTGTTTGTATGATAAATTAAATTGTAATACTTTTGTTCACAAGCTTCAGAATCAGCTCTTCTTATTATATAAGCATGTTCTCTTTGATTTTCTTTGTTTAAACAACAAATTTGGCTTGGCTATCCATATGTTTAAAAGTGACAATGAGTCTGAGACAAGTTCCATAATATATATTAATATTAATGAATATTGTGTGGGGGGGGGGCTTGATGGATGTGATCTAATGGAGGGAACCTTCGTCATTAGAATGGTTATTGGATAAGTAATTTTATTTCCCTTAACAACAGTTATAATAAAAAAGCATTTTATAGGGTGTCTTTATAAGTCAGAACATTTGTGCTTTATTTTTATATAGATTTGCCAATTTTCTGTGTGCATCAAATTTAAAGTAAAAATAATTTCATATACATGATACATCAGCCCATGGAGTGTGAGAAGTTTTATTATATGGTATTGAAAGACCGAAATTTGCTGTGTAAATTTGTTTCATCAGACAAATATTAATGGTACAATCATGATGAAATACAGTCCCCTTCTAGCTCTACGTCTACCTAAACTTTTTTGTATGAGTTCTTCTGTCACTGAAGGATAAATGTTGGCTCAATAGTTTAAATTCATGTCATAAAAGTTAACTTTTGTTAAAATCATACTTTTTTTCATATAAATAAAGAATATTAACCCCGTCCCGTTTTTGACCGCTCAATGTCCCGTTTTTGTCTCAAGGAAATATGGTCAGCCTATATATTGGTATATACCAACCCATTTTTTATACTGCTAAGGTGAATATCATCCACTTTCAGACACAGAAAACCTCATTAATGTCAAATGTCAATGTATTAAGATAATGATAATATGTGAAACCCTAACCGTATGTGACATAAAACAAAGATATATATATATATTTTTTTTTATTAAACAAGCTTTATTAAGAAAACATAATAGAGAAATATCAAAATACAGCAGCATAACTGATACAATCGGGCCATGCAGAGAAGAATCTACAGGGCCTACTCAAGAATGATACATAACAGTATTTTGAGTCAAGCGGTTGATAAAATTCCAGCAAGAGTCTCTATTTGAGGACAGAAATTAAAGTCTAGCATTATGAGCTTGTTCTAGAGATTTAACTATATTGTAACAATTAACATTGGCATTGACGTCGATAGTTGACCATTAACCTGGATAACATGAATAACACCCCTAGTCCTAGGATGTTAGAAAAACTGTTTTTCATTTTCCTGAATAACTTCTCGCTCCTAAAACAAAGATATTTTTTAAGAGACAGAGGACAAAGATTTTCCATAAGAACCAAGAAGATAATAATAATCTCTTTTGGACTAATAATCTCACTAACATCACACATTGATGTATTAAGCAAGTAAAGATATATGAACTTTGTTCCGTATGTGACATAAAAATTAAGGATACCTTTCAATAATTATAAGACAGAGGATAAGATTTTTCAAAGATGAGTATATACCACCTTAAGAGACTCAAAGGTGTAACACACCTATCTAGCCTGCAACCAATCACACAGGACTGTAACGTATATAAGGTTCTCTGCTGCATGTCATAAACATCTTGATAAAGCCCAAGGAAGGGCGAAACGCGTCGCTTGTTTATGTGACACTGCAGCTCCACTACCTAATACCTATATCAGCTTCTTTTAACCCGGGTTAATTTTTCATCTAAATCGGAAGTGAGGAGGAATTTGTATACCCCACTTTATGTGAGCCTGAGTATACGACATAAGGCTGAAACATACAACATCGAATCATCTGAGATATTACTTTGAAATCTCCAGACAGTTGATCACTAACGGGCTGTCATTTCTTGCATTCTAAGAAGCAACGGACAAGGCGTGACGTCAGACGCCATTGAACACGTGTGAAGGTTTGCAGAGAGCACCCTAGGAGAGCGGCTGCGGTCGCTTCAGCGGTCCAGACTTTGACCGACACCGGACACTCAGGACAAGTGGTAAAGTACTACGTTTTGAATCCTTTGTGGAACTATATTAAACTATTTGTGAGCGAGTATGGAATGAACTGTCAACTTACACATTACTCTCATGCCTCTTAATTATATGAATGAGATTGGATCCTTATACTTTACATAAGATCCACCATCTGACAGTGTGTTTACAAAGTGTATCTACGAACTGCCTCTTATCTGTCACATACGGTTCTCCCATTTGTATAGGATTGTATACTCGATTCTGCTTTAATTAAGGTGCGTTAGATAAGGTGCAATTATTATATCTCTATAGAGCTTGCTTATCATTTTTAACATATATTATCGATATTTCTTGGCTTTAATATACTTTTATTGTTTTTAATTTGTATGTATACATAGGGAGACGTCCCTTATCAGTTGTGTTTTTATTGTATTCCAATAAATCTTTTATATACTTTTAGCAATTGGTGTTTTGATACTTTTAGCCTCACGGCGCCCTTTCTATTTTTAAGCCTATAGCTTAATATTTGTTCTGTTTACTTATTGACACAATATAGGGATTGTGTCCTTTGAAAGGTGTATAGTATCTTCTCTCCTTAGCGCAAACTATTCCCCTTTTTACATATTAAAAGGGTTCCTATCTAAAACTATTAAATCATCAGATGTTCTGCACATATCTGTAATAAATATTTATAGCAGCAATTGGATTACCCGAAAAGTCCTAGCAGTTATGTCCAGGGTTATTTCAGTGCAGGCCTCCATTTCCCAAGTTGCCTACTTCCCTTATTTGTCAGTGCCATAATGGTCTAGCTATCTTTAATAGGAATGCTACTTGGATAAACAGACAAGCCTCCCTTAGAAAATGTAACCCACACTATATAAATGTAAACTTCAAAATCCTCACATTTTAATATATGACGTAAAAAACAAGCTCATCATACTGTAACACAGCTAGTAAAGAAGGCTAAATTAAAGTATACTGAAAACTTGAAAAACAGCCCTATTAATACTTAGAAATCAGCTATTTCAATATTTTAAATTGCACTTTTAATATCAAATATCTGGTGTCAGATCAAAGTAATTGCCAAAGAAAGAGGATAACTAGGGTATTTGTTTAAAAAATGAATAATAAAGTATGAATCTTTGCACATCTAGTAAATTCTTTATGCCTTGATAAAAAAAATATAATGTTCTTCTTGAGAGCATTTCTTTTTAAATGTTTGTAGTACACTATAGGTTACATCCTATGGGACCTTCTAAAGGGATATGAAACCAATTTTTGTTCTTTCAGGATTCAGTTAGAACATTACAGGCATTTTTAAACGATTTTCCAATTTACTCCTTTTATCAAATGTGCTTAATTCCCTTGATATACTTTGCTGAAGCCACAAAACACATCAACATTTAAAAGAACAGTTACACTGATAAAAAATAATAATATTACATTAAAAAGTTATAAGGGTTCAGATGTTTTTTTCTAAAAAAAAAAAAAAAAAAGACTGCAAAGGGCTTTAAAATAGAGATACATACACATGTCTAATTATATATTTATATGTGTGTGCATATGTATTTATATGTGTAAGTAAATGAAAACATATAAAACATATTTATGCAATAAAAACTGTGTTTTAACTATATATCTCACATTCCAATGTATTTTTTAAATATATATATATATATATATATATATATCTGTATATATCTAGACCTATATATAATCAAGTATATATATATATATATATATATATATATATGTATATATATATATATACACACACACAGTATATATATATATATACAGTATGAATAAATATATATTTGTGCAAATATCCATCAGATATACATTTAAATATCTCTTTAAGAATAAATAGAACATATTCTGCTATGTGCAGAAGATTAGATTATGAAAGATGTAATATTTACTTCTTATGTTACGCTTTTAAATAACCGTGATCGTGTTTGTGCGACTTATGGGTGCTAGGTATTTTTTTTAACTTTTTCAGCTCCATTGAAGTCTATGGGGGAATGCAATTTTGCATTCGCAACTACTCAAAGTCTATTTTTACCGCAACGTCACAAAGATGAGAGAGCAAATTTTTTACTTTTAACTGGCAAAACGAGCGTGAATCTCCAAGAGCAAAAAATTACTCATAGCAGTTTTAAAGCTTGAACGTGAGTGCAAACTACTGCTCCACTCGTAATCTAGCCCATAGCTGCTATTTGTATGTAGGGTTACCAGCTGTGCTTCATAAAAATACCAGACCACCTATAGGTGATTGGATACAGGACGTAGCTGGGTTTACGCAACGTCTCCACAAAAGCTCAACATTAGGCCCCACCCTTGATCCCACCACATATATTTTTCACAACTAATTTTTGTACAGATTTTACTAGACAGCCTGGTGAAATACTGGGCTCCCCAGTTGAATACTGGACACCTGGAAACCCTACTCTTAAATTATGCTTAGATGCACGAATACAGAGAATATGTTTTTCTGTGCAATGTTTCGGCATTTGAAAATTACTGAGGAGCACAGAAGGAAGAACACCCTGGTTTCAGGCAGGAATATTACTTTTGCACAGAGTGAAGTTATGGAATAGCAAAACAGATTTGGATAGCATACTACACATTTAGACAATAATTGTCACATTAACATTGCATGTGTTGTAAACATAATAGCCAACCATTTAGTCATAAACATGTAAAAAGTATATACAAAAATATCCTACATATACTCTAAAAACACTTTAGTGTCTCAAGTGATGTGTGTATTTATCACACAGACTGTGACCCCAGTGCTATACTAATAACGATCCTAACAATAGTCAGACATACAGACTGAGGCTATTAATCTATCTAGTTAGTAGGCTAGTACTTGAATATACTATTTAGAGTAATATACTGTATGTGTTAAAAGTTCCTATATCACTATACACTTACTATGTGATAAGAGTTGATATCTAAGGTAACCATGAAAATCTGGCTTGTTTGTGGGCTCTGGGTTGTTGAGAAACCCTGTATTAGAATGGATGTACTTGATACAGGGATACATAGTGTTTTACTTGCAGATATGTACTCCAGATTCATGTGGCATACAGTAGGAAATCGCAATGCCCAATTTTCCTAGTTTTTGGTGTTTTCAACTTCACCTTGAACGTTCACTAAAGTTCTCGTCAATATAATTGCAATTGACGGAAAAAGAATTTTTCTTTGGGCAATCAAGTTAATCCTAACTACGCACAACAAGTATGCAATTCCTAGATGGTTTGGTAGATGTGTTTTATAGGTGTTTGTCTTTTATCTTTGGTCTATGCACCCTCCCCAAATACATTTATTTATCAGTTTCTAAATGCCAGAGAAGCAACTCCAGGAGTAACAAGATAGACATAGGGCAAAATTTATCTGTGGGCACATTTGTTCCCCATATTTAACATTTCACGGGTGAATGCTTGTGCAAGTCTGCCCCTCTACCCTCAAGCAACCAATTGCGTGAGAGTAGGGCTTGTCAATCACCTTGGTCGAAAGAATCCGGAGTGATTTTAATCCGCTAACTCCGCTGCTTCATGAGTATCAGTTGCAGGCTCAAATGAGCAAGCCGACAACCAACTGGTGCAGTCGCCGCATTATTGCCCATGGTGTTAGTACCTGCTTCTCAGGATTATCTAGGTGTGCTTTGCAGGATTACTATACTTTGGCCAGAATATATAACTAAATCATTTTTTATTCCTTGCATAATATTTCTGGATAAAAATGTTTTATGTTTGTAAGTTAGTGATTAATTAACCCCATGTTGTATGGTCACCTTGTTTGGAAAGCTGTTGGGTTGTAAAAAATATCTTGCGCTGCAGTGACTGTAAAGAAACTCTACATATGGGCAGGAAGCACATGAGCAAGCATCCTGCTTCCACACTCAGCCTACCTGCTGATTATTACAGGGTATGTGTCTGTGGGAGCGAATAGCAGGAAGGAAAGCACCATGGTCAGTGCCTGTTCTTTTGTGTTAAACTTCTTGTTTAGGGAACCATAAAAGACAAATCATATGAAACCTTTATTTTTCTTTCTTTTGCTCCTACATCCTGCAGTGTAATGGCACAGGTGGGACTGTGCTGTCATCAAGCCGTTCCTTTACTCAGAAGTGAAAAAAAGTACCTCATCCTTTATTAGAACAAAATAGGTAGCTCACCAAAAGGTATGTTCCAATCCATTTGAAGAGACATGAAATGTGTCTTGAAATGCTTTAAATTTGCACTGTGCTAGTCTCATCAATACTATAATATGGGACATTGTGTTGTAACATTTTCTCCCTTTAACCCATTCCCAATAATTCAATTTACCTGCTAGAGTGTATTAAATTGTTTACAAATAGCTCCTTTACTTTGACTTCTGAATTAGCTGATTTTGCCCATTAAATTGCAACATTCTTAACCACTTAAAACGTAATTTTGGTCTGTTTTGAATGGTACATCTGTGTCTGCACAGTAATATTAAAGTTTTTTTGTGCATGCATAATTCATATATTAAAGGATTATACAACTGTACATTAAAGTATGATTTTAAACAAGTGTATATTCATGTATATTTACATTTGCTGCCCATCGCTGCACCATTTACCCCCTTCACTGCGCTAGGTTCTCTGCTGTGTCTCACGGCATCAGAAAGAGGCTCCCATTGGAGCCTATGGAATGCGCTCTTGTGAGCGCAATGCTTCTGTGCAATGAGAACAAGAGGTCGCGCTCGCATTGCATTTCTATGATACCAGGGCACATTTGCATGCACTGCTATTACTAAGTTGAGCACAAAGATCTCTTTTGCGCTCAACTTGTAATTTGGCCCATTGTGTTTAGAGGCTAAAATATGTTAAAGGGGCAGTAAAGTCTAAATTCAGATAGCGCATGCAATTTTAGATAACTTTCAAACTTACTTCTGTTATTAAATTTGCTTTGTTATGTTGATGTGCTTTGTAGAAAAACATACCTAGGTAGGTTTAGAAGCAGTAATGCACTATTGAGCTAACTGGTGATTGTTGGCTGCACACATATGCCTCTTGTCATTGGCCCACCAGATGTGTTTAGCTAGGTCCCTGTAGTGTATTACTGTTCCTTCAACAAAGGACAAAAAGGGAATATTTATTATTAATAATAATATATGTAAACTGGAAAGTTGTGTAAAATGCTATGCTTTATCTGAATCATGAAAGAAGAAAATTGTGTTTCATATCCTGTTAATAACAGAATTGCTGAAAATGATATGAAATAATTAATTGCACACATCAGCTACATTCAATAACGAAGCATTGAATGCAAACAAATACATTTACATTTTGTCATAAATTCATTCATTGACTAAAGGACCTAATAGGGGCGATTTATTAATGCCTGGCGGACATGATACGCTGTAGCATATCATGTCCGCCAGACATCGCTGAATGCTGACAGATAAGCTGTCGGCATTTAGCATTGCACAAGCAGTTCTGGTGAACTGCTTGTGCAATGCCGCCCCCTGCAGATTTGCGGCCGCAGATTTGCGGTCACTAGCAGGGGGTGTCAATCAACCCGATCGTATCTGATCAGGTTTATTGCTGTCCGCCACTCAGAGGCGGTGGACTAGTTAAGGAGCAGCAGTCTTAAGACCGCTGCTTCTTAACTGCTGCTTCCAGTGAGCCTGAAGGCTCGCGCGGAAACATGGGGATCAGGGGCAATTCGGGCCCTGATAATTCGGCCCCATTGAATGAACATGAAAATCAGGTAATTGGTTCATTTAGTTTCCTGTATCTAGGAATAGTTTGACAATTTGGGCCAGACTACTGGTAGATTGCTAACATTTGCGCGCAAACTATAAGGGGTTTATCGTGGGTGTTTTAGCTTGTCGGGTTTACCACTGGTATTACAAGTTGAAAGTAAAAGCGATCACTTAAACACAATAACGATTTATTGTAGAATAAGTTAAACAGAGTTCTAAGGACGTGGTACCTTAGACCTCTGGTTAACTGATTTGCGGAAAAAAAAAAAAGTGTTACAAAACACATCATAAATACATTACAAAGTACAGTTACACTCATAATAACATCATCTAATAAAAATCATTAAAACAAAATATGCACACAGAAGTTATAAGGACTCAGGGTTAGCGTGTGGGTGAAAACAGTTTCTTTTTTAACTCATAATACGAGCGCAAAAAGCTTATTTCTAGCGCAGTTAAATAGTGCTCCACTTGTAATCTGGCCATTAATGTTTAACCCTTTTATCACCAAGGGCAGAAAATAGAATTTAGGGATTTAAAAAAATAAAATAAAAATACTTTATTAAAATAAAAAATAAACTTTATTAGAATAAAATGTATTTCAAAATATATAAATACACTTTACTGAAATACATTTAAAACAAGGAGATGGGGGGTGGGGTCAGAGTGATCACATGAACATGTACAGCATTAGTCGTTATACCCTAAAGGGCAAACGCTGTACAGGGCTGTGTCCTGAGGAATTGCAGAAATAGCATAATGGAGGCCACCCCAGGCTTACCAAATTTAGGCATGTGCTTGCATGCCTGTCAGTGGGGTGCCTCCATTACATGAGATATACACTGCTATCAGCTGGATGCTTACATGCGAGGCTATCCAACAACAGCGCAATAACAGTCAAATATGACTGTTACTTTGTATACAATCCCTGTGACAGCCAGTCACATTGATTGTATATTTAAAATTGAGACTAGATACTGGCTTCCTGCATTGCATGCTGGTATCAGGCTCACTGGATACTCACTGGATGCCTCACTGGACAATCACTGGATGCCTCACTGAGCAATCACTGGATGCCTCAGGAGTGTCCAGTGATGTCCAAAAAAGTGCCCCCTGTTCATGTGATCATTGTGGCAGCCAGTCACAGTGATCACATCAAAAATAAGCCTTTATTTGTATTGCCTTGACCCTTGACCCTCCCCTTCATTCCCTGTGTTAAAGTGAAGGTCAATTTTGATGAGTTAGTGCCCGGTTTTTAATAATAATATTAAAAACAAGGGCACTTTAATTCATCAAAATTGACATTTCACTCTTTTCTTTAAATACTTACCTTTTAATCCTGACAGCCGCTCCAGAGATTCCCCCGGTCGTTGGAAGCCTCTTCAGACGTCAGAAATTACGAATCTGGCTTCCTCCAATCATGGCTTTCCCCCCCCCCCCCAGTGGAATCATGGCCTGAGGCAACGCTTTGATTGGAGGAAGCCGGATTTGTCATTTTGGACCCGCCAAGAGGGCTTGAAACGGGCGGAGGAAGCATTGCAGTGGCTGTCAGAATTTAAAGGTACATTTTTGAAGAAAAAGAGTGAAATGTCAATTTTGATGAATTATAGTGCCCTTGTTTTTAATAGGATTATTAAAAACCGGCACTAATTCATCAAAATTGACCTTCACTTTAAATGTATTTTCATAAAAAATTGTATTTATATATATTTTAAATACATTTTATTAAAATAGTTTATTTTATATTAATTGTATTGTTTAAATAGATAGATATAATTTACTACCCATCCCCCAGCTTTGCACAAGCAGCATTGTTATATTAATATACTTTAAAATGTATAAAACTCTTAGTAGCTGCCTGTTTCTAAGCCCCTGCAGGCTGCTTTTATCTCAGTGCATTTTATTAACTTTTCACAGCAAGACAGAGCTAGTTAATGTGTACGATTAATGTGTACGATATAGATAAAACTGTTCTCACTCCCATGGATTATGCACGAGCCAGCAATTATTGTCTAAAATGCAAGTTTGTAAATAGCACTAAAATAATGGGGCAGGCTGCAGAGGTTTAGATGCAAGGTAATCACAGAGGTAAAAAGTATATTAACCCCTTAAGGACACAGCCATTTTTCAATTTCTTTCCCTTAAGGACCAGGGCTATTTTTACATTTCTGCGGTGTTTGTGTTTAGCTGTAATTTTCCTCTTACTCATTTACTGTACCCACACATATTATATACCATTTTTCTCGCCATTAAATGGACTTTCTAAAGATACCATTATTTTCATCATATCTTATAATTTACTATAAAAATTTTTATAAAATATGAGGAAAAAATGGAAAAAAACACACTTTTTCTAACTTTGACCCCCAAAATCTGTTACACATCTACAACCACCAAAAAACACCCATGCTAAATAGTTTCTAAATTTTGTCCTGAGTTTAGAAATACCCAATGTTTACATGTTCTTTGCTTTTTTTGCAATTTATGGGGCAATAAATACAAGTAGCACTTTGCTATTTCCAAACCACTTTTTTTCAAAATTAGCGCTAGTTACATTGGGACACTGATATTTTTCAGGAATCCCTGAATATCCCTTGACATGTATATATATTTTTTTAGAAGACATCCCAAAGTAATGATCTAGGCCCATTTTGGTATATTTCATGCCACCATTTCACCGCCAAATGAGATCAAATAAAGAAAAAATTCACTTTTTCATAATTTTTTTTCACAAACTTTAGGTTTCTCACTGAAATTATTTGCAAACAACTTGTGCAATTATGGCATAAATGGTTGTAAACGCTTCTCTGGGATCCCCTTTGTTCATAAATAGCAGACATATATGGCTTTGGCATTGCTTTTTGGTAATTAGAAGGCCGCTAAATGCCTCTGCGCACCACACATGTATTATGCCCAGCAGTGAAGGGGTTAATTAGGGAGCATGTAGGGAGCTTCTAGGGTTAATTTTAGCTTTAGTGTAGTGTAGTAGACAACCCCAAGTATTGATCTAGGCCCATCTTGGTATATTTCATGCCACCATGTCACCGCCAAATGCGATCAAATAAAAAAAAATGTTAAATTTTTTTACAATTTTAGGTTTCTCACTGAAATTATTTACAAACAACTTGTGCAATTATGGCATAAATGGTTGTAAATGCTTCTCTGGGATACCCTTTGTTCAGAAATAGCAGACATATATGGCTTTTGTGTTGCTTTTTGGTAATTAGAAGGCTGCTAAATGCTGCTGCGCATCACACGTGTATTATGCCCAGCAGTGCAGGGGTTAATTAGATAGCTTGTAGGGAGCTTGCAGGGTTAATTTTAGCTTTAGTGTAGAGATCAGCCTCCCACCTGAAAGATCCCACCCCCTGATCCCTCCCAAACATCTCTCTTCCCTCCCCCACCCCACAATTGTCCCTGCCATCTTAAGTACTGGCAGAAACTCTGCCAGTACTAAAATAAAAGGCTTTTTTTTTTTTTATGAATTTTTTTTAAAAAAAATATATGTTTAGCTGTGATGGACCCCCCCTTAGCCCCTAACCTCTCTGATCCCCCCCAAACAGCTCTATAACACTTGCCCACATCCTATTTGCTGCCATCTTGGGTACTGGCAGCTGTCTGCCAGTACCCAATTTGCCTCCAAAAAATGTTTATTTTTATTTTTTTTCATGTAATTAAATGTTTTCTGTAGTGTAGCTGCCCCCCCTAATACCCTCCTCCCTCTCCCAGATCCTTTTGAAAATTATTTCCCCCCCTCCCTCTCTCCCCCCCTCCCTCTCCCTCTCTCCCATTCATAAATTCATTGGTGGCAGTGGCTGTTACGCGATCGCTCCCTGCAGGCCCCCGCACGCTCCCGGCACCCGGCGTGCACATTGCACATTCAGGAACCGGATGCCGGGTAGCGATGGGCCGCCCACCCGCCTCCCTGAAGCTGCTCCCACCCACCAACGATCGGGCCCATCGCTACCGGTGCAGAGAGGGCCACAGAGTGGCTCTCTCTGCATCGGTTTGGGAAAAAAGGTATTGCAGTGATGCCTCAATGTTGAGGCATCACAGCAATACCTTGAAAGCGGCTGGAAGCGATCAGGATCGCTTCCAGCCGCTTTAAACCCTGATGTCGTACAGGGTACGTCGCTGGTCTTTAAAGACCAGGTTGTGTGCGACGTACCCTGTACGACATGTGTCGTTAAGGGGTTAATATAACCGTGTTGGTTATGCAAGGCTGGGGAATGGGTGATAAAGGGATTATCTATCTTTTTAAACAATAAAAAGTAGGCTGTCCCTTTACTTTTTTTTATCCCTAAGTTTTATTTACTGCCCATGGTGATAAAAGAGTTAAACATAAAGTGACAAAATACCTCTAGGAAAATACCCTGCGGTGTCTAAATTCTATAAATATATGCTTTGTCTAACATTTTTGAACTGGGTGATCACTATTTAGTTTACAGTCCAAGCATATCAAAAGTTAGCGTAAATACTTTGTAGTATTTGCTATAAATTGCTTGGAAACCTAAACATATGGGGTATTCCTAAAATCAACACTATATAATTAATCTGTTTGGAGGTATTTTCCTTTAATTACACTAGTTTTGTAGAAATGGTTCTAAAGAAAACTGCGTAATTTTTTTTTTTTTATAAGTAAGCCATGTTTGTCTGTTAAAGAATGGTATATAATATGTTTGTGTTCACTTAACAAGAGAGCGGGTAATTATGCCAAAACCAATATTGAGCAAAAATGCAAAAAGGCCTGTGTCATTTAAAGGGACAGTCTATTCCAGAATTTTTATTGTTTAAAAAAAAATAGATAATCCGTTTATTAGTCATTCCCCAGTTTTGCATAACCAACACGGTTATGTTAATATTCTTTTTACCTCTGTGTTTACCTTGTATGTAAACTTCTGCAGACTGCCCCCTTATTTGAGTTCTTTTGACAGACTTGCATTTAAGCCAGTCACTGCTGACTCATAAATAACTCCACGGGAGTGAGGACAAAGTTACTTATATGGCACATATGAACTAGCACTGTCTAACTGTGAAAAACTGTCAAAATTCACTGAGATAAGAGGCGCCCTTCAATGGTTTAGAAATTAGCACATGAGCCTACCTAGGTTTAGCTTTCTACAAAGAATGCTAAGAGAACAAAGCAAATTTGATGATAAAAGTAAATTGGAAAGTTGTTTAAAATTGTATGCCCTATATAAATCATAAAAGTTTAATTTTGACTAGACTGTCCCTTTAAGAATGGAAATGAAGGGGGGGGGAATAGAAACTAAATGCACAAATTATCTAATTTTTTATTTTTACATTAGTTTGTTTACGGCTAGATTTAGAGTTTTGCGGCCAAAGGGGTACATTAGCTACACGTGGTTTTTTCCCCCCGCACCTTTTAAAGAATGCTGGTATTTAGAGTTCTCTGAAGGGCTGCGTTAGGCTCCAAAAAGGGAGCGTAGAGCATAATTTACCGCCACTTCAACTCTAAATACCAGCGTTGCTTATGGTAGCGGCCAGCTTGAAAAACGTGCTTGTGCGCGATTCCCCCATAGGAAACAATGGGGCAGTTTGAGCTGAAAAAAAATCTAACACCTGCAAAAAAGCAGCGTTCAGCTCCTAACGCAGCCCCATTGTTTCCTATGGGGAAACAGTTTCTAAGTCTGCACCTAACACCCTAACATGTACCCCGAGTTTAAACACCCCTAACCTTACACTTATTAACCTCTAATCTGCCGCCCCCGCTATCGCTGACTCCTGCATATTATTATTAACCCCTAATCTGCCGCTCCAGACACCGCCGCAACCTACATTATCCCTATGAACCCCTAAACTGCTGCCCCCAACGTCGCCGACACCTACATAATATTTATTAACCCCTAATCTGCCCCCCCCCCAACGTCGCTGCTACCTTACCTACACTTATTAACCCCTAATCTTCCGACCGGACCTCGCCGCCACTATAATAAATGTATTAAGCCCTAAACCGCCTCACTCCCACCTTATAAAACCCTATAATAAATTTTATTAACCCCTAGTCTGCCCTCACTAACATCGGCAACACCTAACTTCAAGTATTAACCCCTAATCTGCCGACCGGACCTCACCGCTACTATAATAAATGTATTAACCCCGAAAGCTAAGTCTAACCCTAACCCTAACACCCCCCTAAATTAAATATAATTTTAATCTAACAAAATAAATTAATTCTTATTAAATAAATTAATCCTATTTAAAGCTAAATACTTACCTGTAAAATAAATCCTAATATAGCTACAATATAACGAATAATTATATTGTAGCTATTTTAGGATTTATATTTATTTTACAGGCCACTTTGTATTTATTATAACTAGGTACAATAGCTATTAAATAGTTATTAACTATTAAATAGCTACCTAGTTAAAATAATTACAAAATTACCTGTAAAATAAATCCTAACCTAAGTTACAATTAAACCTAACAGTACACTATCAATAAATTAATTAAATAAACTACCTACAATTACCTACAATTAAATCAACTAAACTAAATTACAAAAAAAAACAAAACACTAAATTACAAAAACAAACAAACACTAAATTACAAAAAATAAAAAAAGATTACAAGAATTTTAAACTAATTACACCTACTCTAAGCCCCCTAAAAAAAATAACAAAGCCCCCCAAAATAAAAAAATGCCCTACCCTATTCTAAAATAAAAAGTTAACAGCTCTATTACCTTACCAGCCCTTAAAAGGGCCTTTTGCGGAGCATGCCCCAAAGAAATCAGCTCTTTTGCCTGAAAAAAAAACAATACAATACCCCCCCAACATTACAACTCACCATCCACATACCCCTAATCTAACCCACCCAAACCCCCCTTAAAAAAATAACACTAAGCCCCTGAAGATCTCCCTACCTTGTATTCACCCAGCTGGGTATCACCGATTCGTCCAGAAGAGGGACCGAAGTCTTCATCCTATCCGGCAAGAAGAGGTCCAGAAGAGGGTCTGAAGTCTTCATCCTATCCGGCAAGAAGAGGTCCTCCAGAGGGTCCAAAGTCTTCATCCAGGCGGCATCTTCTATCTTCTTCCATCCAGAGCGGGTCCATCTTGAAGCAGCCGATGCGGAGCCATCCTTCCTCACCGACGTACTAAGTCCGAATGAAGGTTCCTTTAAATGATGTCATCCAAGATGGCGTCCCTTGAATTCCGATTGGCTGATAGGATTCTATCAGCCAATCGGAATTAAGGTAGGAAAAATCTGATTGGCTGATTGGATCAGCCAATCGGATTGAACTTGAATCTGATTGGCTGATTCAATCAGCCAATCAGATTTTTCCTACCTTAATTCCGATTGGCTGATAGAATCCTATCAGCCAATCGGAATTCGAGGGACGCCATCTTGGATGACGTCATTTAAAGGAACCTTCATTCGGACTTAGGACGTCGGTGAGGAAGGATGGCTCCACGTCGGCTGCTTCAAGATCGACCTGCTCCGCTCCGGATGGAAGAAGATAGAAGATGCCACCTGGATGAAGACTTTGGACCCTCTGGAGGACCTCTTCTTGCCGGATAGGATGAAGACTTCGGACCCTCTTCTGGACGGATCGGTGATACCTGGCTGGGTGAATACAAGGTAGGGAGATCTTCAGGGGCTTAGTGTTAGTTTTTTTAAGGGGGGTTTGGGTGGGTTAGATTAGGGGTATGTGGGTGGTGGGTTGTAATGTTGGGGGGGGGTATTGTATTGTTTTTTTTCAGGCAAAAGAGCTGATTTCTTTGGGGCATGCCCCGCAAAAGGCCCTTTTAAGGGCTGGTAAGGTAAT